>NW_026115433.1:0-18366 GCF_001640805.2 Lates calcarifer | reverse complement strand
AAGAGAGTAAAAAAGGAATCTGTGGTGAATCCAGCAGAGAAAGTTGTTTAGCAGGACTAATTCACTGTCAAGGTTGAGCTCATACATATCACTGTGTCACGCTGTGACCGATACTGTGGATCCCATAGAAAACAATTGAGAGTGCTGTACGGTAGCAGCCCTTCTCCTGGGAAGAGCCTGCTGACAAAAGTCATTTTTAATTGGCAGAGGTGTTGTTTTGCTGAGGGACATGAAACTCAGGGAGATGCAAGGGAGTGGTTTAAAAACTCTCACTGCAACAAAAAAGGTTTGGTTTGTTCTGAAGACCTTTAAAACATAATCTACCTGTTAGAAAATACAGGCTGTGGTTTGTTACTACGGCCGCTTCTTACGGCTGACGACTTTAAAGATATTTAAAGTAAATCCGGACACGTTGACCAGATCCATCCAAATTCAGGATCACAGGGGAGGAGCCAGTCCCAGCATGAAGCGAGTTCTGCCAGGGAGCATATCCCATCATGCATCAGAAGAAAGCTAGCCATCTACCATCAGGCGTTGGCTCATGCAAATATTACCTGCTCCCTTGCTTTCAGGTTGCTTGTGTAATACCCAGATGCAAATTGGGCTCAGTGACTTTTCTGCAACATGTAGATCTCCAATGACCAAATCGTCTTTATTTAGTCAAAATTTAGCCAAGAGGAATTCCCTACCATGCCCCTAAGGTCTCTGATCTATCTAAAAACAATAATTTATCAACATATTGTTCCCAACATAATTTTCCAGGGGCTCTTTTATTTTAAATCTGCAGTATTATTTTAGCTCACCGACAAAGTGTAATTTTCCCACTTGTTATTTGTAGCCCACCCACATGGCCATAAAGTTAAATCAATAACCAGACATCATAAAACAAACTGAACTGTTTAAAGCCACAGAGCAGGACGTGCTGGATTTCACCTTCACCGCATCACTGAGACAACAAGTCATTTCATTTACCTGTAGTTTAATATCACTTTCTGTATAAGGTTTCCGCTAAAGATGATCTGAGATTAAGTTTCAAACTATGGGTAAACAAATGCCTTTTTGACAAATGATAGATCATGCATTGTTCAGAGCTGAAGTTTTCAAAAACTGCTGAAAGTGATCAATCATCATGCTGCTTCTCAGTGTCATCTCTGTGACCCCAAAAGCTATAGCACACGACAACGGTTGAATTTACAGAATGACATAAATTTCATGATGTGAGTTTATTATGCTGACTGACTGCAGACTCACCAGACAACAAGCCATTCATTTCATAAAACAAACTGTCCGTCAAAACATCCCACATGATAGTGTTAAAGGAAGTAACACACAATGACCTCTGATATTCACATCCCCTCTGCTTCTCCCCGCAGGGCAGGGCAGAGGATAATTAAAACAAAACACTTTAATAATTCAAGGCTCGATGGTGTCAAGCAACCTCCATCACCTTCTCGAGGCGTCTTTCACACCAGAGCAACCATGCGACCACTGGACAAAGCCAGGGTCAGATAAACGTCAACGGGTTTCAGGTTGGCAAAGCTAAAGTGTTTTAAACTGAATTACACAATGAATCAGATAAGTTTCTGTTACAGATTTCAGAAGAAGCAGGAAAATATGAAGGATCACAAACTGAACACACAGTTTAGATAAATACTCTTGCATTAATAAACTAATGATAGCAGATGTGGTTTAAGGCGGTTTGGTGAGTGACGGTTATTCTTTCAGGGATCCTCCCAGATCCCCTAACTCTAACAAAGCTTCTCTTCTCACCTCATGCACAGCATTGTGTCTGTGTTTGTCATGAGTGGGGAATGTGTCTTGTTACCTAGCAAGCCCAAAGGCATTGTCAGCTGCACCTGCTATCAATACAAGTCAGAGAGAATGATGACAGGGAGGCAGATTGGTTTACATTTTTAAAAAAAGAGGTTAATGGCCTCTGTGAATTTTTCAAGCAAAATTAAATAATCTTCAGGATCATGAGATAGTGACTGAAACATGCCACTCCTTATCTGAGTATCTACACTTTAACATCATTCCTCTTGCTATGTCAAGGAAGTAATGTCTCCCATGAATAACTAAGTTTGTCACCTGTCTTTGCTGCTGATATCTAAACTGCCTCTTTCTAAGAAGAAGTGGCTTTTGCTTATGAAAGGTCATGAAAATGTAAATAAGGCAGCTTCAAAGTCTGAGTCAACATTGAGAGGAGGCAACATGAGAAACACTCTAAATGTAAAATGAAGGAGAAATGTGTCTAGAATTTAATGGAATTTAATGCTGTACTTTTGGCTTTTGCATCCATGTGTACTTAATTGTGAATTAATTATATCTTTAATATTTTTACCTTCAAAATCCGCAGTTTTAAAATAATATTTCTGCTTTAAAAAAAAGTGTGTGAAACTTCCATTGTTAGTAAATTATTCCACACTGTGTTATCTTTAGTTTTACATGGGTTTCTACATTTCCTCTGCATCCATTGTGGACCGATAGTTTGTTAAGCAACAGCTAGTAAACAGGTTTAACCGGCTACGATTTTGTAAGTAGCCAATACAAGTCGGGAAAAAAAACGCACGCTTCAACTTATTACACAGACTAACTAGAAATATAACTCAAGAGATTTTTCAGAGTTGACACAGATTTTTATTTACTATCGTTTCTTACCCAGGATTTCTTTTCTTCTTGAAGTGTGCGGCTGGTCAGTGTAGACCCATTCAAAGTCGCCTCTTCCACCTGTCTTCCCCATGACTTTCCTCTGTCTGTGAGTGTACCTGGCGACTGGCTCTGTGGCGTTATGTGTGTCATCAACCCTTCACAGTATCGGGGCACACCCACTCGCACAGGTTGCAGGGCGAAGGTATAAGGTGTGACGCAGGCCACTCCCCCGCCCCCGCCGAGCAGAGGGAGGGACGAAGTTGGCTGTGCACCTGCTGAAATTTATACCGGTACTCTCCGGTGTATTCTACGGTGGCCCTGTGGGTCAAAATGTAACGACATTTCAGAAAAGACAGCAATATTAAAAAAAAAAAAAAAACATTTCAGAAAACTCAACATTTCAGACTAAAGAAAAGGTGGGACAACACTTCTTATTTGTGATTGTGGGTAGGTATGTTTTCTCCTTAATAGTTTGTTTACATTGTGCGTGTTGAACCACTGAGACTTTGTTTTATAGGAGTTCCTTGCATCTTCTATTTTGTATTAATATTTTTACAGAAAAAAATCAGCCTACTTTTCAGTAGCTTGAAAACTACCTACAATTGTGCAACTATAAAACATAATAAAGACTCAAATATGCTCTAAAATGCATTGTGGTCAAGCTAGTGGTAGGTCTTTTTGTCCAAGTTTCTTAAAAGTGGATGTCTTGGAGATAAGAGGTTTTAGCTAGACAAAATGAATTCATATAAAAAGACATGCTGATATTGTTCTTGTAAGGCATGGAATGAGCAACAATTTTTTTGTATTTAATTTTATTTTAACTTCATTGTTGCGAGGACCAAACCTGCAGTCTTCATCAGAGATCTTGTTGAGGCTTCCTGTTGGCCTCTTTATGTGGACCTGGTTGTTCTGTCTGTCACCACATAAATCATCTGACAGGAAGCTTCAGCAACAATTCTGATAAAGACCACAGGCTTGGCATTTGGAAAGTACCAGTTTTAAAAAATATAAAACAATTATTGAGCAAATCATCAAAATCAAGTACACATGCCAATACCCTTCCACAATTTTAAATGCTTTCTGTCTTTACGCTACAGTGAAATTATGAATTTATATGTTGAACTTTTTTTTTCCGAGAAAACGTCCAAAAACTAAAAACAGTTTTGTAAATCAGAACTTTGCTTTTCTTCTTTCCTCTCCTATTAAAAATCTCATAAACTCTCCGATTTATCTGGAGACTTTTTCTAAAGTAGAATTTTTCATGCAGGACTTTTGCTTGTAACGGAGTATTTTTACGTTGCTGTACTGGTATTTTTAAATCAGGAGAACTGAATACTTCTTCCACCACTGCTAAGAACTAACTCTGTAAGCCTAATTAAAAGTTTACACACGTTATTTGTTGTAATTAAAATTATGAACTTGAATTCCTGAACAATGTTGAATAAGGTGGACTCACTAGTATGAGGCCCATCTGAGTCTGCTGCTCCCAGGCACAGGTGAACCACTTTTTGACTTTTTGTTTTCGGTCAATTTTTTGCATTTTCCTCATTATGAACAACTTTTGGTGCTTGATAAGGGTAGTTGTAATTTCTCAGTCTGATTGATTTACGCAACCATAAAAAGCACAAACCACAGTCATTTTGAAAGTATATACATCCATGCTTCCCCAGCATGGATGTATAATAAGAGCCATTTTGCCATGTGAATAATCGCTTTCTGTCTTCCAGATGGGTTTCACTGACTTCATATGTAAAGAAACTATTGACTTGGGTTTTTTAGCTGATATTAGTTTTGAGACCACTGAAACACAAGATGAAACAAACTGTTGAGACAATGGGCAGCACAATATATGTTGTACAACTGTAGAGTTAAAGGAATCCACATCAACACAATATTACATATCAGAAAAATTCTTTCAACAAAAATATCATCATACTTCCATGCCACAAATGGAAATGATCAAGAAAGAATCCCTAGTCTCCAGCGTGCAGGTGCAGATTAACCTCATCTTGCTTTGCAGTGTAGGCACTAAAATTCACAGTGAAAAGAATGTGTAACAATAGACTGAAGAGGCTATTCTTATATAAAGTTAGGGTTGGTTTTTTTTATTTTTTATTTACCTTTGTTGTTTCGAGGACCAAACCTGCAGTCTTCATCAGAGATCTTGTTGAGGCTTCCTGTTGGCCTCTTTATGTGGACCTGGTTGTTCTGTCTGTCACCACATAAATCATCTGACAGGAAGCTAAAGCAACATTTCTGATAAAGACCACAGGCTTGGCATTTGGAAAGTACCAGTTTAAAAAGATAAAACAAAACATGTATTGAGACAATCAACTAACCATGTTAACAAGTATGCATGCCAATATGTTTCTGTGGTTTAAATGCTTTCCCAGCATGGATGTATAACAGTAGCCATGCTGCCATCCACATGGGTTTCACTGACGTAATATGTAATGAAACAACTGTATACAGAAATGTTTAGATACATTTTGTCCGGTCACAAACAAGAAGTGTTCTATCTGAAATGTTTACTGCCACAGGAGTATGCTCTCCCAACATGCGAACAACTAAATCTTGACTACAATGATACCACTATATATTTATATTTAGATGGATACCATGGATTCAAATTGGTATTGGATTATGAAAAAAATCCTCTTGTATTTTTGCTATGTAGAGCAAGAATTATGATGAATTGTGGCACTATAGCAGAACTAACCACAGATACAGTGAAGTTCCACCATTAAGACCATATGGGATCAGTATTGTCAAAGTTGCAAAGTTGCATTCTGAAACAGGGCCTGTTCTTGGCACACATATATGAGGGGGCAGTCAGAAATGTGAAGGGAGCATTGTTGGAACACATCATGCTGCAGCAGTAATTTTCTGGGGGCGGGGGATTTTACACACATGTATCCAACCTGGAGAAGTGGATTGCACTTTGTCAGGCCTCTACCCTGCGACCTGTCCAGCTCGGGTGTCCCACCTGAAGACCTAGGGTCAGTTAGGCATGCTGACCCCCCATAACTCCCACTAGTTTTCTTCAGGGTGTTTTACATTTGTAACTATTAGTAAGTATAGTTTGTGTGATCTGTGCAGTGTCTTGTCTTTTTATATACAGTCTATGGGGAATTAAATTCATTGAACTTCTCACCAGTTCACATTTATTTATTAATTCTATGCTTTAACTGTGTCAGTGTGGTAAATCCTCATCATGTAGAAGATCACTATTACAAATTACATGTTGCTCATGTCCAGTTTGTCAGAAAACAGTCACAAGTAAAGGAGTTTCACATTCAGATTTCGTGCACTGATGATGCGTCTGGCGCACGGCTGTACGGCAGATCTTATCTATGGTCTCTCTCCGTCTTTACAGTCTACGGTCTTCACGGTGGATGTATTTTAAGACCAGTCAGAGGCGGTTGCGGCCAATCAGCGTTTTTCTGCCAATGTTAGCTGACGTATGTCGTCATTGGTCACGACGTGTCTCCTCATTGGCCACGGCTTTCTGGGTGGAGCGTCGAGAGGGGTGGAGAAAGGAAGTGGAAAACATATATATACCAAGTTTGAATCTTTGCTTCTGTTTGCCAGTACTGTGAGAAAACGTCAGTGCCGAGGAGGTCTGGGTGCTAAAACAAACTCTGGAGCTGCTTTTTTGTCGAACACCAGTGCGAAGGTAAGGCAAACAGTTAGCGGCTAGCGTTAGCATTAGCGTTAGCATTAGCTTGAAATAATATCGTTTAATTTTATTATCGTCAATCTTTAAATAATGTCTTTGGGCTTTTCCCCTTTTTGTCATCGTCGTTTTTATTTGCGTGGGTTAAAGTGTTTTTGTGGTCCAGTTTGGTCATTTTAAATCCGTTTAAGGCGGATTATGTCGATGTGATCATTCAGTGTCTATCTGTGGTGATATTGCTTTAGTTTTGCGTCTCTAGCTGGCTGTTTTACATCTACTTATGAACAGCTTCTTTGGGCTTGTTTTGCATCGTATTGTGCCCTTGTAGTTTTGTGTCTATTCCTGGCCATGTAACGTTTCTTTGTGGCCATTTTGTGTTTCAGTGTGGCATTTAGGCATCTCATTGTGATCGTTTTGCGACTCGTTTTTTTGCCTTTGTGTTGTTTGTGTGTCTTTGTAGCTTTGTGGTAGTAATCTGTCCATTGACCCCCTGTTGTGTATATTATTGCTTGTGTTGACTTGAGACTTTACTGTGCTCAGTTTGGAGTTAAATACAAGCTTGAAAACTAGATTTTAACTCCACAAGTTTTGAGTCATGAGAGTAGGTCACAATGTATGAGCTGAAATATTAAAAACTATTTTAAAAATTGCTTTTCTCTCTGAGATCAATAAAGTCATATTCTAGTAACATAGTTTATTCACCTCATATCTCAAACTGTGATTGTCAAGGTTCTAGCATTAAGCTTTCAGTGTTGTATTCTTCTACATTGTTCACGTTTTGGAGGTGAACTATTCTTTACAATGAGGTTATTTGTTTTTCAAGTCATGTACTTATGTTTTCCAGGTTTACTCTTTCAGCTGCTGCAGCCTGGACAGAAACACTAACTCTCACCTTACAAACAAACAATAGGTATGTGTCCTAAAGATTTACCCAGTCTAAAAAATGTGTTGATGAGCTAAATTATTAATGTTAGTAACAGTGTCATTGTTTACATCCTTGGTATTTAATGAGTTTAGTATTTAGTATTAATGATTGATTAATTTGAATTTGAATGCCCTTTATTGTCATTATACAAAAAGTACAACGAGATTGGAGAGCTTCTCCCTTTTCAGTGTAAATATACAAAATATGCAGAAACAAAATATATCAAAAAGATAGAAGACAGTGCAACTCTATATACAATGAGGTATAAGAAGGCATAAATGTAAATGTGAATGTATTGCACAATCATGTCTATAAATTGTCAGAAAATAGTATTAGTTTTAATAATTTTTAAAAACTCAAAATAGTTGTCAGTTAATTTTCTGCCCGTGGACTTTAACTAACTCTGCTTTTTGGTGAAAGTTTTCATTATGCGGTTCACAGTAATAAACATGAATCCTCCAGTGATTAGTTGACAGTAGGGCTGGGCAATAAAACTATTTCGATATATATCGCAATAGAACCTCTCCTTGATAGACATACAGTTGTGCTCATAAGTTTACATACCCCAAAGCTGCCCATTCTTCTTGGCAAAAAGCCTCCAGTTCCTGTAAATTCCTGGGCTGTCTTGCATGAACTGCAGATTTGAGATCTCCCCAGAGTGGCTCAATGATATTGAGGTCAGGAGACTGAAATGGCCACTCCAGAACCTTCACTTTTTTCTGCTGTAGCCAATGACAGGTTGACTTGGTCTTGTGTTTTGGATCATTGTCATGTTGGAACGTCCAAGCACGTCCCATGCGCAGCTTCCAGGCTTATGAGTGCAAATTTTCCTCCAGTATTTTCTGATAACATGCTGCATTCATCTTGCCATCAATTTTGACCAAGTTCCCTGTGCCTTTGTAGCTCACACACAGTGAACCACCTCCGTGTTTCACAGTAGGAATGGTGTACCTTTCATCATAGGCCTTGTTGACTCCTCTCCAAATGTAACATTTATGGTTGTGGCCAAAAATTTCAATTTTGGTCTCATCACTCCAGATAACTTTGTTTCAGGAGTTTTGAGGCTTGTCTCTGTGCTGTTTGTCGTATTGTAAGCGGGCTGCTTTGTGGCATTGGCATAGTAATGGCTTTCTTCTGGCGACTCGACCATGTAGCCCATTTTTCTTCAAGTAGCTCCCTATTGTGCATCTTGAAACAGTCACACCACTTTTTTTCAGAGAGTCCTGTATGTCTCTAGCTGAAGTTATTTGTGGGTTTTTCTTTGCATCTTGAACAATTTCCCAATTTTGTGGCTGAAATTTTTGTTGGTCTACCTGACCGTGGCTTGGTTTCAACAGACTCCCTCATTTTCCACTTCTTAATTAGAGTTTGAATACTGCTGATTGGCATTCTCAATTCCTTGGATATCTTTTCATATCCTTTTCCTGTTTTATAAAGTTCAACTACCTTCTCCTGCAGATCCTTTGATAATTCTTTTGCTTACCCCATGACACTAAATCCAGCAACGTTAGTGCAGCACTGGATGAAACATGCAGGGGTCTATCAGGAGCCCAGAAACTCGCTGACCTTTTATACATACACATTGATTACAAGCAGATCACAGGTGAGGATGGTTACCTTGAGCAGCCATTTAAACCTCTGTGTGTGTGTGTGTGTCTCAACTTATGTGAATATTATCAGGCCAAAACCTCCAGGGTATGTAAACTTTTGATCAGGGTCATTTGGGTAGTTTCTGTTGTCATTATGATTTTAAAAAGAGCAAACACAATTGTTTGATAATAAATGGCTTCACCCAACAACTAAACATGAGTGAAAGGAAAGTTTTTGTATTATCATTTGTATTTTCTGAAAAACGGCCAAAAAATCACAAATTCTGCCAGGGTATGTAAACTTATGAGCACAACTGTATAAGATGCGGTCAGTAACAACATTGATAGAACTCATTCCACCAACGATAATGAGAACAGCGCTGCACCAAACCAATCATGTGGCTGGAACAGAGTTTCTCTCTCTCACTCTCGGCTCAGTGAGGTATTTTACAAATTTATCGTAGGCTATTGCAGCAGTGGCAATAACTGTCCTGTCCTGTCCACCGCTATAACATGTATACAGCGGAGACACTGCAGACATAAAGTTGGCGTCTTGGTCATAGCTCAGTTCTCTCAGCCATTTTTAACATATCACCGTTATAACACCGGTGTCCAGAGTGCAGAGAATCAGACTCACGCTGTCGCTCTGCCCAACACCACAGTTAGTTTTATGGTTTGGTCATTTTAAGACGAGATGTGGTCGTAAAGTTTGCAGTCTGTTGCTCTGTAGCTCCTGCAGTGCTCTGTGTGTGTGAACTGTGAGGTAGCTAAGAAAAAAAAGTCTAACAACTCGTCCACTGACATTCTGTGAGTTGAATCAGGTCTTCCCAACTGATGCATCAAATAGTTGACATTTAGGGACAGCCATAAACTTGACCTAATGGTATCTTCACATCTCACTCAGGAGTAAAAAAGGAACCTCTACGTGCAGCAGAAATAGTGATTTGATTTATATTGAAATATATATCAATATCAAATGATATGAAAAATCATATTGTGATATAATTTTTTTGCATATCGCCAGCAGTAGTTGACAGACAATATAGAAATTTAAGATAATCATTTTAGTAAATTTTCCCCAAATATTTATTATTATTGATTCTTAAAGATATGATGCTTTTTCTCGTCATATTTGACAGTAAACAGCCCATTCGTTTGGACTCATTTGGAAAATGTTCTAGTTTGGCTGTAATGTTGAATATTTATGTGTTTTTCCTATTGATTAGGAATAGGTCATAGTGTATTGATCATTTTCCTTTGTATATTTCTCTTTTTATTTCCTCCAGGTGTCACCACTTCGTCCATGATCACAGAGTCTTCATACAATGAAGAAGTTCTTTGAAACCAGGACAGAGGCCTCCAGGTAATCCACAAACAGCTTTACATAAACTGTCCAACATGGAGCACTGACATTAAATTATATATCTTCAGTAACTGATCTGAAGTCTGAATAGTTTGTCACAAAAAGGACATAACTCATTACTAAAGTTTATTTACATAGTTCATGAATATACAGTTCAAAGAAAATGAAGCATTTAAACATCAGCTTTCTCTGTCTCTCACTCTCCCTTGCTCTCTTCAGCCTGGCACACACTTTTAAAATCTTACCCAATTCAGAAAATGTGGGGGCGACCACACACGACAACAAATAATGTCAGATCAGGGCCAATAATCGGCTTGATTATCTTTTGGTGTGTACCCCGCTTTACTCTTTCTAATGATGTTTATCTCCTTCGCCCTCTCTCTCTGCCTCCTTCTCTCTCTTTGTCTCTTTCTTGCTCTCTAAACCAAATTTTGTTCAAATTTCACAATTTTAACTGACTGTGGAGAAAAAAAAAAATCTTCTTTTACTTCTCTTTCTTTGGATAGTTTGAAGTTCAATACCCAGAAAACTCTCTGTGCTTTTAATCTGATGAGTTTAAAGTCACATCTTTAAATTAAAGTTTATTGTGTTTTTCTCCACAGGATTCAAACTTTAACCATTAAATCACAAAGAGGAGACACAGACGTGAAGACATTTCCAGAAGGTCAGTGTTAGTGTATTCTTTTCAATCTGACTCTGTCATTATCTCAGCTACAGTTTGACACTTTAAAACCTCTTGTCTGGAACAAAGAGAAAGCTGATATAACTGATATAACAATTTTAATTAGTATTTTTCAACAATGTAGCTGCAAAAAATAAGTCTAACAAAATACATTTGAGAAAAACAAAAAATATAAAACTTTAGAATAGAATAGAAACCCTTAAAATAAATATACAACTTTTTATAAATTGACAACCTTTAAAATATGTCTATAAATAGGCCTATAAAAAGTAAATATAAAATTTACAAATACTTTAAGGAATAGGTCTAGAAAATAAGGTTAAAACCTTTAGGCATAGTTGAATATTTAAACAATAAGTATCAAATTCATAAAAAATGTAAGTATAAAACCTTAAACAGTAAGTCTAGAAAACAAGTATAAAGCCTTTAAAAATATGTCTGAATAATGACTGTAAAACCATTAAAAAATAAATATAGGATATAACTAAATAGTTTAGGAAGACACTTTTAATGATTATTAAAATTTTAACAAATCACAGCAAAGATAATGACAGACATTAACCACAAGAAAACACTTGTTGGAACTGGTTAGGGTTAATGTAGTTATGAGCACATTTTCCAAAGATTTACGTGTCTGCTATGCATCTTTGTGATCATTTAACTGCTTGTGGTACAATTATTAATTAAATAATTGTATCATAAGCAGTTGAATGTTCTCCCAGGTGTTTAATAAAGAAATGTTAGACCATTATTAACAGTAGAGAAAAACAGTGTTTTCACTTGAGCAACAGGAAACCAACACTGTTTACAGCAGTTAGATGGTGGAGATCTTTTAACTAATTAACAACTTTGTAACACTTCTGACTTTTGTTTCTTTCATCCACTTCAGGTCCTCAGCTGCTGTTGTCTTCTCCTCCTGCAGAGACAAGAACATGTGTTAATCACAGAAACTGATCAGTTAATCTATTTTTCCTTTCCTAAACTGACCTTATTCATTGTTGACATCTAATTACAGTGATGTAAAATAAACTTACAGTAACTTGTTCAGTATCACATATTTTAATGTGTTTTTCTAATTATTACAGTCACAGTAATGACTAGAAATAGTTCTGAAACTCTAAACATGTACAATGTAATAAATATAGGAAAACAATTTAAACTACTGTTAATAAAATGAAATTTATTTATAAATTATTTAGCTAGGTTAACAAGTTATTTTACTAAAATTATTTTCACTTTGCCTTTTTTGCAATATATGCTATTGTATTTTTTAACAACATAATATTCTGTGGCATCATTTAATAACAGAATGCACTGACATTTTCATTCACATTTTTTGATGCTTTATACTATGACATTCAACTTAAGACAAAGGAACTTTGTTTTCCACAGACAAACACATTCACACACACACCTCTACACACTGTTTCAAACAGTGCAATGTCAGTGCTCAAATCCAGTCTATTACTGTGTACATAGTCCTGTTTATACTATCCATATTGTTTGTAATTTTTATATAGAATATATTTATGTGTATATTGTTTTTCTTCTCTTGTATATATAATGCTATTTTTGCTGTTGCAACACTGAATTTCCCCATTGTGGGACTAATAAAGGATTATCTTACTCAAATAAATACGTCTGAACACTGAAATATTTTTAGCCAGAGATTAGAGTTAGGGGTACAGCTTTTAGCTAGAGGTCAGGATTAGGTTTACTGCTTTAAGCCACTTGTAGCTGGAAGTTAGGTTAGCCAGAGATTATAGTTTTTAGCCTCAATTATAAATTTTAATTGCAAGTAGATTCAGCATTTCTGCATTACAAAATTACTTACTACTGGTGATAATAATTCAAAAATAGAAATGATGCTTCTTCACGACACAATATACTATGACTTTTTTTTTTTTTTACTATTTGTGATGCCTTACTATACTATGACATTTTTGACAATTTTTCATGCCTTATGACATTTTTAAATAGTTTTTGACGACATGGTATACAATGACATTTTTTGACCGTTTCTGAAGCCCTACTATACTATGACATTTTTTGACCATTTATCATGCCTTACTATACTATGACATTTTTTGACCATTTTTATGCCTTATGACATTTTTAATAGATTTTGACGACACGATACTATGACATTTTTTTGACCATTTTTTATGCCTTACTTTACCATGACAATTTTTGAAAATTTTTGACCCCTTACTATACTATGACATTTTTTTTGACAATTTTTCATGCCTTACTATACTATGACATCTTTGACAATTTTTCATGCCTTATGACATTTTTAAATAGTTTTTGACGACATGGTGTACAATGACATTTTTTGACCATTTCTGAAGCCCTACTATACTATGACATTTTTGGATGTTTTTTGACACCTTACTATACTATGACATTTTTTGGCCATTTTTCATGCCTTACTATACTATGACATATTTTGACACCTTATTATACTATGACATTTTTTTTTACTATTTGTGATGCCTTACTATACTATGACATTTTTTGACCATTTTTCATGCCTTACTATACTATGACTTTTTTGAACATTTTTGAAGCCTTACTATACTATGACATTTTTGACCATTTTTCATGCCTCATGACATTTTTTAAATAGTTTTTGACGACATGGTATACTATCACATTTTTGACTATTTTTGACCCCTTACTATACTATGACATTTTTTTGACCATTTTTATGCCTTATGACATTTTTAATAGATTTTGACGACACGATGGTGTACAATGACATTTTTTGACCATTTCTGAAGCCCTACTATACTATGACATTTTTGGATGTTTTTTGACACCTTACTATACTATGACATTTTTTGGCCATTTTTCATGCCTTACTATACTATGACATATTTTGACACCTTATTATACTATGACATTTTTTTTTACTATTTGTGATGCCTTACTATACTATGACATTTTTTGACCATTTTTCATGCCTTACTATACTATGACTTTTTTGAACATTTTTGAAGCCTTACTATACTATGACATTTTTGACCATTTTTCATGCCTCATGACATTTTTTAAATAGTTTTTGACGACATGGTATACTATCACATTTTTGACTATTTTTGACCCCTTACTATACTATGACATTTTTTTGACCATTTTTATGCCTTATGACATTTTTAATAGATTTTGACGACACGATGGTGTACAATGACATTTTTTGACCATTTCTGAAGCCCTACTATACTATGACATTTTTGGATGTTTTTTGACACCTTACTATACTATGACATTTTTTGGCCATTTTTCATGCCTTACTATACTATGACATATTTTGACACCTTATTATACTATGACATTTTTTTTTACTATTTGTGATGCCTTACTATACTATGACATTTTTTGACCATTTTTCATGCCTTACTATACTATGACTTTTTTGAACATTTTTGAAGCCTTACTATACTATGACATTTTTGACCATTTTTCATGCCTCATGACATTTTTTAAATAGTTTTTGACGACATGGTATACTATCACATTTTTGACTATTTTTGACCCCTTACTATACTATGACATTTTTTTGACCATTTTTATGCCTTATGACATTTTTAATAGATTTTGACGACACGATGGTGTACAATGACATTTTTTGACCATTTCTGAAGCCCTACTATACTATGACATTTTTGGATGTTTTTTGACACCTTACTATACTATGACATTTTTTGACCATTTATCATGCCTTACTATACTATGACTTTTTTGAACATTTTTGAAGCCTTACTATACTATGACATTTCTCTGACAATTTTTCATGCCTCATGACATTTTTTTAATAGTTTTTGATGACATGGTATACTATCACATTTTTGGCTATTTTTGACCCCTTACTGTACTATGACATTTTTTGACCATTTATCATGCCTTACTATACTATGACATTTTTTGACCATTTTTATGCCTTATGACATTTTTAATAGATTTTGACGACACGATACTATGACATTTTTTTGACCATTTTTTATGCCTTACTATACTATGACATTTTTTTGACCATTTTTATGCCTTATGACATTTTTAATAGATTTTGACGACACGATGGTGTACAATGACATTTTTTGACCATTTCTGAAGCCCTACTATACTATGACATTTTTGGATGTTTTTTGACACCTTACTATACTATGACATTTTTTGGCCATTTTTCATGCCTTACTATACTATGACATATTTTGACAGTTTTTGACGCCTTACTATACTATGACATTTTTTGACCATTTTGACACCTTATTATACTATGACTTTTTTTTTTACTATTTGTGATGCCTTACTATACTATGACATTTTTTGACCATTTTTCATGCCTTACTATACTATGACTTTTTTGAACATTTTTGAAGCCTTACTATACTATGACATTTTTGACCATTTTTCATGCCTCATGACATTTTTTAAATAGTTTTTGACGACATGGTATACTATCACATTTTTGACTATTTTTGACCCCTTACTATACTATGACATTTTTTTGACCATTTTTATGCCTTATGACATTTTTAATAGATTTTGACGACACGATGGTGTACAATGACATTTTTTGACCATTTCTGAAGCCCTACTATACTATGACATTTTTGGATGTTTTTTGACACCTTACTATACTATGACATTTTTTGACCATTTATCATGCCTTACTATACTATGACTTTTTTGAACATTTTTGAAGCCTTACTATACTATGACATTTCTCTGACAATTTTTCATGCCTCATGACATTTTTTTAATAGTTTTTGATGACATGGTATACTATCACATTTTTGGCTATTTTTGACCCCTTACTGTACTATGACATTTTTTGACCATTTATCATGCCTTACTATACTATGACATTTTTTGACCATTTTTATGCCTTATGACATTTTTAATAGATTTTGACGACACGATACTATGACATTTTTTTGACCATTTTTTTATGCCTTACTATACTATGACATTTTTTTGACCATTTTTATGCCTTATGACATTTTTAATAGATTTTGACGACACGATGGTGTACAATGACATTTTTGACCATTTCTGAAGCCCTACTATACTATGACATTTTTGGATGTTTTTTGACACCTTACTATACTATGACATTTTTTGGCCATTTTTCATGCCTTACTATACTATGACATATTTTGACAGTTTTTGACGCCTTACTATACTATGACATTTTTTGACCATTTTGACACCTTATTATACTATGACTTTTTTTTTTACTATTTGTGATGCCTTACTATACTATGACATTTTTTGACCATTTTTCATGCCTTACTATACTATGACTTTTTTGAACATTTTTGAAGCCTTACTATACTATGACATTTTTGACCATTTTTCATGCCTCATGACATTTTTTTAATAGTTTTTGACGACATGGTATACTATCACATTTTTGACTATTTTTGACCCCTTACTATACTATGACATTTTTTTGACCATTTTTATGCCTTATGACATTTTTAATAGATTTTGACGACACGATGGTGTACAATGACATTTTTTGACCATTTCTGAAGCCCTACTATACTATGACATTTTTGGATGTTTTTTGACACCTTACTATACTATGACATTTTTTGGCCATTTTTCATGCCTTACTATACTATGACATATTTTGACAGTTTTTGACGCCTTACTATACTATGACATTTTTTGACCATTTTGACACCTTATTATACTATGACATTTTTTTTTACTATTTGTGATGCCTTACTATACTATGACATTTTTTGACCATTTTTCATGCCTTACTATACTATGACTTTTTTGAACATTTTTGAAGCCTTACTATACTATGACATTTTTGACCATTTTTCATGCCTCATGACATTTTTTAAATAGTTTTTGACGACATGGTATACTATCACATTTTTGACTATTTTTGACCCCTTACTATACTATGACATTTTTTTGACCATTTTTATGCCTTATGACATTTTTAATAGATTTTGACGACACGATGGTGTACAATGACATTTTTTGACCATTTCTGAAGCCCTACTATACTATGACATTTTTGGATGTTTTTTGACACCTTACTATACTATGACATTTTTTGACCATTTATTATGCCTTACTATACTATGACTTTTTTGAACATTTTTGAAGCCTTACTATACTATGACATTTCTCTGACAATTTTTCATGCCTCATGACATTTTTTTAATAGTTTTTGATGACATGGTATACTATCACATTTTTGGCTATTTTTGACCCCTTACTGTACTATGACATTTTTTGACCATTTATCATGCCTTACTATACTATGACATTTTTTGACCATTTTTATGCCTTATGACATTTTTAATAGATTTTGACGACACGATACTATGACATTTTTTTGACCATTTTTTATGCCTTACTTTACCATGACAATTTTTGAAAATTTTTGACCCCTTACTATACTATGACATTTTTTGACAATTTTTCATGCCTTACTATACTATGACATCTTTGACAATTTTTCATGCCTTATGACATTTTTAAATAGTTTTTGACGACATGGTGTACAATGACATTTTTTGACCATTTCTGAAGCCCTACTATACTATGACATTTTTGGATGTTTTTTGACACCTTACTATACTATGACATTTTTTGGCCATTTTTCATGCCTTACTATACTATGACATATTTTGACAGTTTTTGACGCCTTACTATACTATGACATTTTTTGACCATTTTGACACCTTATTATACTATGACATTTTTTTTACTATTTGTGATGCCTTACTATACTATGACATTTTTGAAACATTTTTGAAGCCTCATGACATTTTTTTAATAGTTTTTGACGACATGGTATACTATCACATTTTTGACTATTTTTGACCCCTTACTGTTACTATGACATTTTTGACCATTTATCATGCCTTACTATACTATGACATTTTTTGACCATTTTTATGCTTATGACATTTTTTAATAGATTTTTACCTATACTATGACATTTTTTGACCATTTTTCATGCCTTACTATACTATGACATATTTTGACAGTTTTTGACGCATTACTATACTATGACATTTTCGACCATTTTTCATGCCTTATGACATTTTTAAATAGTTTTTGACGACATGGTATACTATGACATTTTGGGATGTTTTTGACACCTTACTATACTATGACATTTTTTGACCATTTTGACACCTTATTATACTATGACATTTTTTTTTATTATTTGTGATGCCTACTATACTATGACATTTTTGACCATTTTTCATGCCTTACTATACTATGACTTTTTGAACATTTTTCATGCCTTGACATTTTTTTTAATAGTTTTTGATGAACGATATACTATGACATTTTTGACCATTTTCATGCCTTGCTATACTATGACATTTTTGACCATTTATCATGCTCATAACATTTTTTTAATAGTTTTTGATGACATGATATACTATGACATTTTTGACCATTTTTCATGCCTTAATATACTATGACATTTTTGGA
>NW_026115432.1:0-26844 GCF_001640805.2 Lates calcarifer | reverse complement strand
CCCAAGCAATAAAGCTTCCTGCGTCAATTTTCATTCTATGATTACAGTTTTGAGGCCTTTAGGATGCGCAAAAACTCACAAAGTTTTGAACCATGTTTAAACTCCTAAGCACCTTGATTTGATATCACAATTGGTCACGGGCATGATATAGCAGCTCTCTAACGCCCCTAATTACTTTTAGCACTTTTCAGGTGGTAGTCATACTTGTATGTTCATAAAACTTGGCCTGTAGGTCACGGAACTTGATATCTGATGTGGGTCTTGGGCGTTGGTGTGGCAAAAATAGCTCAAAGGGCGCCCCGCCAGAAATTTTTCAATGAAGCAGCCCTCGGCGTACCATTTTACACAGGTGTATGAAATTCGCCAGGCACGTGTAAACCCTCTTTGAGCCATACCCAAAATCCAACAGGAAAGTCAGCCATTTTGAATTTAGTGTGCAATTTTGGTACCAAATTTCACCATTTACAGCAGTTGTACTTTAACATACTTCTCCTAGAGGTTTGATCCGCTTGACTTCAAATTTGGTAGGTGACTTCAACAAACCTTTGTGGTGTTAAATTTTGAAGCTTTTTGGGTTTCATTAAACGGTGTGAAAGAGGAGGCTGTTGTAACTCAAATATAAATTTAAAGAAAAAAAAGATTTAAAAAAATCAATCCTGAAAACCACCTGGCTCCTGCTCAGCCATGACAACACACATTGAACTATTTGTACATGAAGCTCACTTTCACACAAGTAAATAACTTTTAACTTTTACTAACACTAAGTTGATTTTGTCAACCAAAAATAATGACTATTGATACACAAATCACTTGTAAATATTTTGTACAGAATAATTGCACTCAAAGTGCATTATAATTTTGATATATAATAGATACACTTACCCTTCTTCAAGTGGACCTCTACAATTCATCTTTGTCATAGCGATCAAACCCATCAGGCTCTGAACCCTTGCTTTGCAAAACTGCTACAACTTCAGAAGCTATAATCATTCTCTCCATTTTTCAAGAGTCTCTGGTGTCAACTGCCCTGTTTCTGAGATGATAGGTGGGCCTTAGTGGTTTCCTGAGTTGACTGACAAATATATCTATTGATTACACACAGTGAAAGGCAGATTAACTGGCTAGCTGGCCTTCTAATTCTAGCTGTGAGTCAGGTATGATCTCCCAGGAATATGGGCCTGATAATGGACAGTCTGCCAATGCAGGCAACATTTAAATCATGTTTCTGGGCAGTATAATTACAAAAATATTAACTGACACATTGTGAAGGCATAGTGACATAAAGTAATCCACCAGCCAACAGCCTTAACTGGCAGGCAGTCAGCAGAAGAAAACAATTTCCAACAGGGCGCAGGTAGGCAGGCAAAAAACAGAAATATATGGAAAGTTAAGCTGGAATGCTATGGCAGTGAAGCGTAATAACAGACCATCATGTTAAGCTCTGTTGGTCAATGCTCTTGGCTTCCCGATTGTCTTCCATCGGTGAAGCTCTGGATCCAAATTGCACCATAGTGTTTGGCCCTATTATACTTGCCTGCAGGTCTAGTTTTGTTGGTATAACCATTAGTTCTGTGTTTTTGTATCTAGTATAAATCACATTATTATGCTAATGTTTGACTACTTATTTGTTCACAAATGTTGTATGTAACTAAGGAAACCTCTTAGTTACATACAATGCTGATATAAGAAGCCTGGTTATTAACATGAGTTGCAGTGTTTATATGTATGTATTCTTAAAGCATTACTCTATTCATCCCTCTCCCATTAATTTCATATATTAAACCCAAAAAGAAAAAAAAAAATCTAATGTTAATAGTACGATCATGTTAACCTGTAATAGGCAAGGTCTGTATGTAGTTAGTGGGGTCAACTGCCAAAAATGAAAATGTTCATGAACTATGGATATGACAGGATCAGTTTTTGTCTTCATCATAGTTAATGACTAGAGACAAGCTCAAATACCTGTGTTAAACTTCAGCATCAACAGGATTACTGAACAGCCCGGCATGCATAACTAATGTAACTAATCGCTGACTAGTGATCAGTGAAAGGACAATCAGTGTCAACGAAGTGAGGAATGTATTAAGTTGCTCTCTTTTAAGAATTTTAAAAGACTAATGGTCTGTGGAAGCTGTTGTCTTCATTTTACACCATAAAAATCTTGGATGGAACACATATGGCCAGAGAAAAGACCATTAGGTCACAGGGATTTTACCTTTGGGAGCATGAATGTGTTTCAGGGCTATCTGCTCATTATTTTCTCTTTTTTTTGTATTTAAGTGGAAATTTCAGCCTGATGGTGGTGCTAAAGTAAAGTCAGGATGTCAACTAAATTCTGGAGTCATTCTCTCTGGACCAATACAGTAATATCCACAGCCAAAACACTGTCTCCTATAAAATATGTTTATATATTATTACATTGAATAACAAGATTATTTTCACTTGCAGTACCGTTTCCAAACTAGGAAGATTTACTTTCTTGTACCTCAGAGGATGTAGAGAGGAGACTATAGTTAGGGACAAAGCTCAGGATTATATCACTATGATTTACCTGGTGTAGACTGAAACACTTGGTTAAAGTTACATAGAGATAGATAGATATGTTGTCAGGGGAGAGGGGCTAGACTCTCCCCTTTTTTGGAGTCACCCAGGGTGAGAGGCACCAGGCAGGTGTGGGGATACTCACAAGCCCCCAGCTGAGCACCACTGTGTTGGTGTTCAGCCCTGGGTCACTGCCTCTCACCTGTAACCCCTACTGTACATTGTACTGCAGTATACTATATGAACGTCACAATACTTGAATATGTGAATGAGTTTCATATGAAGATTTTTTTTGGAGCCAGGGTTGAAAGCAATTGTACAGCACTCTAGGACACCAGTAGTTCTGTGGATATCCTTCAGGATCAAAGTATTGATATATGAAATGATAGGCTATGGAGACAAAAACAAGCAAGAATAAAGCCAAAAAAGTAAAAAGTTTGAAGAATAGGAGAGGAGCTTCTCAAAAAGCTTTAGTTTGCCTGTTAAACAGATTAATCTGTTTGTACGTCACTAGGAACATTTTAAAGCCATAAATCAATCATAAATCACCATCTCTGAGCATCCCAAAAAATTAGCAGCCATCATAATGACACAAGCGATGCTATCTGCAGTGAAAACAGTTGGGTGTGTGTTTCCAGTTGGCTTCTCTCAACAGTACATTCCATTGCAACGAAACAGCTTAACCACAATACAACTTCTGTTCTTGAGATGAAACAAAGGAGGTTTGTACTGTCTGTCTGTCAGGGAGGTTGAACCACCGCAGGCAAATACTCCACATGGCTGACGCACTATTATTGTTTATACAAGAATATACAAAATAGCTGCAGATATGAAACCTGGCTTGCAAGGAGAGGGCTATTATAGCACGATGTTTGTGTGAAATCAAATATTTAATGATATAGTAAGCGTAAATGTAAAGATTATAAAGTCTAATTAGCACTAGCATTAGCATTAGTATTAGTAATAGCAAGAAAACCTGCTGTAAGTTTGCCTGTTTAAGCCATATCATAGATAACTGAGGGAACTGCCTCAGCCTGAATCTCATTTGATGGGAGTGTCAGGCCAGTTGAATGTAGACCTGAATACACTTGCTTGTGATGCTGAGACATTTTAATGGCACTCACTAACAGAGGGAAAAGGGAAATTTACTTGACCTCTTTATTTTCCCAGGAATAGGCAAAGAAAGTTTGTTTGTGCCAATATCCACATTCTCACTGATAGCTACCAGGTCTTCTACCACTCATATTATTGTTGTGTTGTCTCTGGAACAGGTCTTCACTATGGGACAAAATACATTGTTTCATCATCACCTTCCAAAATATCCCACTTAAGTATTGACTAATCTGATGCCTCCTATGCCCATAGCATAATAACAATTATGTGATCTGGTGGTGTGTCATGGAGGGCAAGTCTGTATAGCTATGTCCCAGTGGATGTCACTAACACTGACAGCAGCCCCTCACCAAACAGAGGCTGAAGACAGAGACAGGACCAGAGTAGAATAAAACTTTATTCTACCTGCTGGAGCACTAATGTTTCCACTGAACATCTGTATTGTCAGAAATACAGATTCACAGGCTGTGGATTTTCATGGAAAACATTAGTAATGACTTCTGGGTACCAACAGACAAGGGAGTACAATTACATACTTAACCATTACCTTCACATATTTCCACTTTGGAATGTTTTATCTACATATTATATATACTATACATATATTTATATATTCATATATTAACACATATATTAAAAAGAGAAAAAAAGAGAAACAAAATAAGGTTGGACAGATGAAGAAAAGAAGGAGGAACTAAATATAATAGACTTAGACAGACTTTTTCTAAGTCCTGGCTTAATTTTTTCCCCTCCTTCTTCATTTTCCTCCTCAGCTGCAATGCAAGAAATCACATGACTTTGTGCATTGAAGTACAGACACAAGTAACCCCCTGAGAGGAACCATATTGTTCACAATGAGTACATTTGATAATGACCTGACCTGCACTGATCAGGAGCATCAGATGTGTGAAGGAGTGACTGAGCAGACATCAGCTCCTGCAGCAGTCCCATGCCAGAGCCAGACGTGACTGAGTCAAAGAGAGAAAATGTGCTGCCTTTAATGTGCAAATGTCTAGCAGGACACACAGACATACACATGCACACACACACATACATATGCAGTGGGAAAGTTTAAGGCAGGAATTTGGGGAGTTGTCTGACGATGGTAAGTCTTAAAATAACAAACACCTGTATGTGTTCCCTAACAGAGCACCGCAGTGTTAGGAACCTGTTTTTCATCCAGCTTCTTATTCTGACGGATATGAGCACGACTGAACATGTTGGCTTCTCCCAGGTACAACACAGAGAGCTGCTGCACACCCCAGAGGCCCAGTCTGGATACTTATCTCTGCCAACACACATAGATGAACAGAATTATTTTATCCCCCAAAAGGTTTATGCTATCCTGCATTATTACTAAAATGGAAATGTTTACCTGACAAAGTTGAATTCTGTCTTTCTGCAATTTGGATCAGTGCTCATGTTCTGTGTCAGAACTCTTCTGTTGTAATGTGGTACGTAAACTGAAGACTAAGACCACCAGTGACACTGACTGCCAGGGTGACAAAGGACATGATCTATCCATCCATCCATCCATTAATTTATTCATCTATCCATTATCTTTACCACTTATCCTTTGAGGGTTGCAGGACGCTGGAGCTAGTAATAACATTAATAATACACCAGTCCACCACCCTGACAGCCTCGCTATACATTGCATTATTGTTGCTATCTTCTGTTGTTTTATGTGACAGTAAAAACACTCAGTAAGACTCCAAATCACACACTGTGTAATCCTACAGTTCATTCAATTTTCATTTTCAATTAATGCTGTATTTTTTTTTTTAACATAGTAATTATACCAATTACCATATTAACGCTGATAAAAAACACAAAAGTCTTTGGAATTAATCAGTTGTGGATTTTCTTATAGTATCTCATCATGACTTAAAACTCAGGTACTGTGATGATTTAATGGGGAATTTTATTTTATTGGTAGACTGTAAAATAAATATTATATAGAAAACTTTTGTGGTGGTTGGAGCCTGGATTAAAAGAAGAATTTAGCGTTTCCAAACATTACAGCTCTGTATTAGATGGAAAAGACAGTGTTAATATTTCCTGGTACACAGAGTAAAGGAAGAAGCTGTATCTTCTTCCCATGACATTTCAACCTGAGTTTCCTTAAACCTGACTGCAAGTATCTACTGTTTTACTGCAACTGTATCTGACTTCCTCGTTACTTTCACTCTCCCTGCATCTCAGTTCACACTGGCTACATCTTCTTGTCTCAAAGAAAATTAACAATAAACCATAAACTGGACATGTCTCCAGTGGGCTCAGATGACATAGGAGTTCTTTGTATTTAAAGACAGTGGAGTTATGACATATCACACTTTACATCAGTATGGATCGATATAATCAAGTCTTCAATCACAGACAGTGTTTAGGGGTTTTGTCATATTATGATAAAGAATCACCATCCATGTGGTTCACTTACTGAAGCATTTACAGTTGCACTGAGTGATTTGAACACAGTGTGATTGACAGCTGCCCCTGTGGAGTATAACTGTAGTTCATAATTGCCACTGTAACATACTTGTGCCATCCCCCAGTTTGTGTCTGTTCTCTGGCTCTGTCTTATCTTTTGTCTCTATCTGGTAGATGAAGAAACAGAGAAAGTCAGACAAAAGCCACATTGTCCGACTCTGACAACAAGCGATCCCAAAATGTGCCAAAAGAATGAAAGGTGTTTTCCAAAAGTATCTCTTTGACAAATAAGCATTGTTTGAAAATTGGCAGCTGAAAGTTGTAAAGTATTCCTCCATACAAAACATTCCTTCTTATTGTCACCAACACCCAACACCTGACTTCCAGCTCCATTCCTTATTAAACCAATAAATCGTTGATGGCATGACACCCGCTCTGCTGCAGAGAAACTGAAAAACATGTCCTCACTGTGTAAATGATCATCAACACCTGCACTGCAACTGAAGCTGCTGTTTGAGACTAACACCACTGTTTGACTTTCAATTTCTGCCAAAATTTCACTGTGTGATTCTGATGATTGTTGACTTTACAGACAGTTTGTTAGAAAAACATGTTCTATAGAAAGCACTGTCTCCTATGTCCAGACTCAGGGTTTTGGACCAGTGGTGGAGCCAGTTCAGACCTGTTCAGACCTTTCCATACTCATCTACTGCCAACATAGATGTCCCATACGCCGTGAGGTGTCCTGATGTCACATGCTGGAAACATGTAGTTTTCAACAAAACTTGAAAACAATTCTAAGAATTTCAGCATTTTATTATAAAAGCACAACTGACACACTATCATATATATCATGGACCCGCGATGGACAGTTCAAATAATTCTTTTTTTTTTTTTTTCCAAGCATTCTTCTTCCTTGTTAAACTCTGATGCCTACCTCACCCACAATGCAAATGTCTCTCCAACAGTTTGGTCAGAGAGCATCTGTTCTGTTCACCAGCTGCTGTCCAGCTGTGTGTGTCTGCTGTTTGCAGGTAGAGGACAGAGGCTTTTTACAGCCTTTCCTCTGTAAATGGCTGCTGCTGTTGAAAACAGATCAGCAGTCAGTTGAAACGTATCACTTGCTTATCAGCAACCCTTTCAATATCACATTTTCACTTTTGATACACTGTTATTATGAAAGGTGCTGTTTATGCCACTTAAGACCTTATTTTTTATTATATTTTATTAACTTTTGAATGTTCAGGATATATTTTTAATAAAATATATTTTAGGTTGTTTGTGTGTATAAGGCCAGATGTCCATGAACTAACCAACAACACATTTGTCTTAACACCTCAGATGTTATTTCTGATTACTTACCACATTTGTCTAATGTGGTGAGTATAATCATTAATCCAGTGTGAGAGTGTGCAGAGCCCACAGCAGGCCCAGCATGTATAACTGATGACATCAGCAGTACACACAGCTTATTCCCCGTCAGTCAATCCCAGGACCAGGTTTGGGACTTAATCAGTTCAGCATGGCAAAGACATTTAGCAGTGTTTTTTCTGGCACAGTTCATTACCTGCATCTACTGTACGCCATAAGCAAAAGGTTTCACATTGTGGCTGGTCAGTTGCTGTTGCGAGTGTAGTATAATAATCCATACAGCCTAATCACCAGGACTATGGGCTCTATAACTACAACAAAAAACACTTGAGCTTCTGTGAGATGCTGTGGATATACATGGTTTATATTTCCAGCTCCTTGGTTCCATCGACGCTGGGAGATGTTTCTCTGAAGCTAAATCCCATCCACAAAACCAGCTACAGTCTCTGGCAGTAAAATGAGAGAGGCCATGTCTGTACAAGGAATATACCATCAAACCAAACAGGTTTACAGAGCTGTTTGCATAATACTGGCTTCTAGGAGTCTACAGCATACATCCCTGTTATTTTACAGTGCACTGGTCACATCTGAGGAGGAGAGGAAACAGCAACAGCTTGTTAGTATGTTCAGAGACATGGAGCACCATTTGACTGAACAGTGTCACTTTCTGTAAGTATAAGCAAAGAGTTATAATTGGCTCATTTGCAACAGTTTCTAGGAAACTGTCACCCTCTGTCTGCGTTGGCTTAGGTCCTTTAAGTCTCAGTAAAAGAACTTGTTCAAACCCTGACTTTAGGTAAATCCTGTTTTTTACAAAAAAGCTCCTGTATCTCCATCCAACAAATCCAGTGCAAATGAGATTAAAAATATTAATTTCAACTACATACCATGATGATGTCTTGTTGTCAGGCCAGGGCAGACATAGAATACATAATAATTCTGGACCTTTGACCCAGATAGCCCGACAAAACACCCTGGGATTTCAAACTGTTTTTTATATTGCCATATTTGCAATAGGCCACTCTAGAGGACCAGTCCAGTCTTTTGAAGGAGAGCATCTAAATGAAATGGAAAGTAATTAAGGCTACTTGATAGGATCTATAAAGTCCAGATAGGTATATCCACTCTGTGGGACCACAGGGAACATTTCAGTGGAAGTGTTGTACACTGTTGTACACTCATATATGATGAACTGTGTGACAGACTGTGTGGTGAAATGTGCTGACAACAAAAGAGTTTCTTTCATCTTATATTGACTAACATCAGAATTCTGTTCACATTGAAGTGGACTTTACAACACGCTAATCTGTTTTCATTAGTCTTGTGTTTTATTAAAACGGGCTTCCTTCCTGTCCTCCTTTTTGTTTGGGATGCCACAGACCTTTTCCCCACCCCTTTTCTAACCTAATGAAAACCCAATATCCAGAGAGGTGATATTAGAGTAAATCCTTTGCCACAAAAAAAAGCACCAATCACCAACCAAGACAAGTTTTATAGCTGAGGTCTCTGTCAGTCCACACATTAGTGAAAGTCTGGACACTGTGCTGCTCTTCATCATGTGAAGCCACTGTCTGATCTTTTCTTCTAATGTTTTGGCTCATCATCTGGCTGTAGGATGAACTTCCACTGCTACAGGAAGCTGGAAGTGAACCAGTTTCTTCATCCCTGAAAAACACATGTTCTATATGACACCGGACATTTTCAGACCAGGCAGTTCTGGATTAGGTATAGGCACGTTAATTACTTTTTGAAGTCAATTAATCAAGCCAATTTAAGTTGATTAGTCGTGATATCATTGTTAACACGTGCCCTCCACCCAAACCAAAATAATATGTTGTCAAGTCATATTTTTTGTGCTGTAGTGTACAGATGCACTACCTTTGCCTCCCAAGCCCCACTCATCAATAATGCACTTCAGACTAGCGTCAATATTCTCAGCAATGAATCTCGAAATGTTCCAATCACCGTCGATGTAACGGTGACAGAGACCAAAAAAATCCAACGTGAGAGCTATCTATGCATCAGTTGTTTTTGCTACTTTCTTGGCTTCCAACAGATTCTTTTTCAGAGCTGTAGCTGCATATCATATGAAATCATTAAAGTCACCAAAGTTATTTTTTATTTGTTCCTGTTATTTGCTGTCACATGAGCATTTAGGTACAATAAATCCACAGTGTTTCCCGTAAGCGCCAGCTGTCGTCCAGATGGCCGGACATTAAAACATTTTTACCCAACTACTTTATTAATGTTTCAATTCATGTCACTGTCACTCTTTACAATGTTATAACTCTAATCTTAAACCAGATGAAGGATTTTTGTCATCAGACATCTGGATCTTCAGTAATCAGAGAAACAAACTGACCAAACAGCTGCTCTCAATGTCCTATGTCTACATCACAGAGAAACATGAATTTGAAATATGAAATGGTTAATTCCTGAGCCTGGTGATGGGCTGATGATAGTTTTTAAGAGGGTTGCCTGTGGAAAAGTGAAGGAGCTCCGGTCTGACAGGGTTCATATTAGACATTCCTACATTATGATGCTTCATTTAGCAGGGGCTCTTGTTATATGGTCCTTGGCAAGTGGCTGTTTTCATAAGCAATCAATTATTTCTTTCACTGGCACAAAAGTCTCCTTTAAATATTTTTCAGCTTAGGCACAGATGGCCTACAATCAAGCTAAATACAAGCTTATCAAAATGCACCTCTCCTTATTAGTTCCCAAAACTGCAGCTCTGCTCTACCATCATACTCCAGAAATCTTATCAGCAGCAATCACTGAACATATCTGTACAGTTTCCCCTTGTTTCTCTACTGCTGAGACAGAGGTTTGGCTCAACCAAGGCTTCTTACAAGGAATAACATGACATTCTGTCCAATAGATCAAGCTACTACAAGGCAAGAGTCCAAAACAGATTTGAAAGGACAGCTTTACCTCACTCACACCTCCTTCACCGTCTTTGTTATAAAGGTGCAGCCCAAGGAATACAGTCCATATTGGATGATTCCTCACCTCGCAATTTACATTCAGCTAGAGGTTATGACTTGTCACAAACCTGCAGTTAATGTTTGTCTTTTTACTAAATATAACGACAATCTTTCCCTTACCTTCACTTAAACCTTAACTATAAAATAGCTGCCGTGGGCAGATGTTGTAAAAAGGTAGAATTTTATTGCCGGTATTGTCAGTGATATGACAAAAGTTCTGTGGGTTTTAAAAGTGTTTGGCTGTGCAACATAAGTTTGTAATGATAGACCAACAGGTGACTCTGGCAGGGTTGAAGAGGTCAGGTGTGTGAGTACTTCCTTGAATTCTGCTCAGAGTAATCTCTCAATGCCATATATTGTTTAATTCTGACATTACATTTGAACTGTGTGAGTGGTTGTTCATGAATTATAGCTTTAACTATGTGGTTTCCAGACAATTAGTGTTGTTTCAGGGGTTGTTTCTGCAGTGCTGGATAGATTGGCATGTTGGTGATGATGTTAGTTAGTAGTAGTTCAAGAATGTTTAGCTATTCAGAGTTTGTATTTATAGCTGGCCGCTTAAATCATCTGCAGAATGAAGACACCAGCCCATACATAAAAAGAAATAGGCCATCAACAGACAGTAGTGTCAAAACAGACAATCTGTATATTCTGTATATTTTGTATGGCTCTTGTTTTTCTTTCTTCTTGATTTCACTTTATATTTGGTGTTGTTTGGTGTGTTGCTGCTGTAACAAAGCAATTTACTGTCAAGGATCAATAAAGTACTGTAGTAGTAGTAGTGTTAGAAAGAACTAAAACACACTGACCACTGAGGAAAAGTTGTGGGGCTCATTAAAATCAAAAAAGTTCATCTGACTGGGAGCATGACTATGCTGAGTTGATTTTCTGTCAACCTGTCCTTTAGATTTTGATATTTATTGTGACCACGAGGAATCTGTCTCACTGCAGTTGATCACAGCAACCTGCAATTCCATCAGAGGAACTTTCCCCTATGAACAGGAACCTTTTCCTTACAGCGCTGAATGTTGCTGATTGGTTAATTATGTTAGTGTTTTCTGAAGCATTGTTATACACAAGACATTTTAATAACTTGCAACTTCAAACAAGTTGTTTAGCTTATAGTGTGTGGTCAACAATAACCAGGATACAGAAAGGTTTTTGATAAGCTATAGGTGCCTTTTCTAAACTACCTCCCTGATGACATAGCAGTCCTGCTAACCACAGGACATTACTCTGTTTTATTCTATTAGCGGTATATTTGACCTGACCTGCGTCATGTATCTAAACAGTTTTTCTTTGTTTTTGTGCATGTACACAGTTACACACCGATCAGCCATAACATTATGACCACTGGTGGATGAAGTGAATAACATCAATCTTCTCATTATAACACAATGTTCTGCTGAGGAACCGCTGGTCCTGACATTCATTTGGTCAACACCTTGGGCTCTTTGTTGTGTTCCTCGAGACACTTCTGAGCAGTTTTTGTGGTGTGGTGGGAACATTATCTTGCTGAGCGAAGCCCCTGACATTGTGGAGTGTTGTTGCCATTGAAGGGGTGTGTGCTTACATTAGGTGGGTGGTACGTGACAAAGCAACATCCAGAGGAATGTCAGGACCAAAGGTTCCTCAGCAGAACATTGTGTTATAACGAGATGATCAATGTTATTCACTTCATCCACCAGTGGTCATAATGTTATGGCTGATCAGTGTATATCATATACAACCACCTGTAATCATATCACTGAAATCATTAGCTCACATGATGACACCCCCAATCTGTGATAACTAAGCCAACATCTTCATTTGCTACTCAAGACTGTGAGATATGAAAAAGCTATTAAGTGGAAATGGAATTAAGGTTACTTTGTCACACTGCCACACACAAGGTCCGGAAAAAACTTTCATCATCCAACTGACTCAGGGTTATTGTAATTAATGAACCCCAAATAACCAAAGATGAGAAACAGAATATCAGACAAATGTGAAGGATGGTGTGAGAGTTACAAGGCCTCTACTTCAGTGCTACACTTGTCCTCTGACGCTGTAACAGAATTCCCCATTACCATGTGTTACTGGCTCCCGGTTTTAGAAGTGGTTCCCCACTAAAGATCATTTGGAAGAATATCATACTTGTGGGAAGTTAATTTGCTCCCCTGTAAGAGTTTAAATGAAAAGGGTTGAAATTTGTGATCGTCCTTAAAACAACTCGCATCAGCATTTCCTGATCTGTCACTCCTATCAGCAGAAAGACACTGTTAGTGTCTTCACAGATTCTTTTTCTTTTCTGAGGGTGGAGCCATAGTGTTCATGGTATTGTGAACCATGCACCTACTCTTGCTCATTTGTGTTCTGTGTGCTGTAATTGTTAATTGCAAAAGTCTACTATTTTTACCCATATCTACCCAACACAGGTAAGCATATCCTACCTCAGGATGAGAGCTGGGTAAATGTATGGTCAACTGCTCACATAAGCTCTTCACTGATGGATAGATGGTTATGACTATGGGGGGAAGAAACCTCTGTAATACCATCATTCATTCAGTTTATTTATTTATTCATTTATTTTTTAGGAGTGACAAACTTCTTCATTACAAAACTGCACTACTAGAGTGTTCATTAAACTCCACTACATAGAGGTTATGGATGGAACTGTTTAATTTTCTATTATTTGTACATTTACATATAAATACAAAGTGACAAGCTCCTGCACACTATCAGCTCTGACACACTTATATTGGTTATAATGGATACATTAGTGGATACAAATATTTAATCCACCACAAACCAGTGGCCTTTCCCAAAAAGTTAATGTTCACACTGTGTTGTTACACAGTCCAGTGAAAAAAGTAATAGAGTAGCAGTAGACTAATAGATAAATTAGTTTTAATGTTTATGAGATACAAAAACTTAACACAGAGGTTTATAATAGTTAAAAGTTTTAGAATATACTCTGAAAGCGAGGTAACATTTGTATGGCATTGTAAGTCAAGTCAAGTCAAGTCAATTTTATTTATATAGTGCAAATTCACAACAGAAGTTATCTCAAGGCACTGTACATATAGAGCAGGTCTAGTCCGTACTCTTTATCTTATAAAATTAACAGAGAGAAACCCAAGAGATCCCACCATGAGCAGCACTAGGCAACTGTGGCAAGGAAAAACTTCCTTTTAAGAGGCAGAAACCTCGAGCAGGACCGGAGTCAGGGTGGGTGGCCATCTACCTCGACTGGTTGAGTTTAGACAGAGAAAGGGGGGTATTGGGATGGGGTAAGAGAAAGACAACATTGCAAATACACAGACTAAGTCAAAATGTAAATGGTAGTAATAATAACAACAATAATAATAGCTAAAGGAATAATAATAACAAAACAGTGAAACATTAGTTGCAATAACACTATCACTAACACTAATGAATGTTTAATTATTGTAGCATCATCGGTTGAGCTGGACCATGGGAGCAGCAGGAGACTCTACAGCTCTGGAGGCAGAACCCTGCAGTAGGAGACAGTAGAAGAGAGAGAGAGAAGCACAGCCTGGGCACTAAGGTGCTTGAGGGAAGAAACACACAGTTAGAGTAATGCAGCGATATTAAGACGGTTTATAGTATAGGCCTCAACTGAGTCGGCCTGTCTAATATCAATAGGGAGGTTGTTCCAGAGGAAGGGGGCCCAACAGGTCCTGCAGGCTAGCCCATTTAGAATTTTATAAGTCATTAGGAGCACTTTAAAGTCTGATCTAACATGAATAGAGAGCCAATGAAGGGAGGCTAAAATTGGAGTAATGTGGTCAAACCTTTTTGATTTGGTTAGCATTCTAGCTGCAGCATTCTGAACCATTTGTAGACTTTTAGTGCTAGCATGTGGTAGTCCCAATACCAAAACATTACAATAATCCAGTCTAGAGGAAACGAAGGCGTGAACTAGAGTTTCTGTCAGGGTGTCAGTTCTGAGCCAGGGCTTTTCTTTTGTAGTTCTGTTATGTTTGTTCTATTTCCTGTTTTATTTTGTAATCACTGACCTCCCTCTTGTTTCAGGTGTCTTGTCTTCCCCTTCCTTCTGTGCTCCCTCCTCCTGGTGATTACCTACCCTGCCCTAATGTGGTTCATCTGTGTCTCATTGTCTGCCCTGCCCCTGTGTATTTAGTGTCTTAGTGTCTGTGTCTCCCTGCACTCCCTGCCAGTTCGTCTTGTGCCTCTACCAGACCTACCAGCCTTTGTGAAGATACCCGTTCTCTAGCAGCCATAGATTTTGACCCTCGCCTGTGTTTTTTGACCTTGCCTCAGCCCTAGTCCTTTTTGTACCGTTGCTTTCTCTCTTTGCCCTCCTGTGTACCGACCTCGCTTGATTAAAGGACCTTGATTTTGGTAACTCTGCCTCTGCCACCTGTTTGCGCCTGTGTCCACATTGCTACGTCCTGACATTACGAACTGGCCATCATGGACACAGCAGACAGCGCGGCAGTGCGAGCAGCCCTCGTTAACCAGGGCAAACTAATCGGCCAGCAAGCTGAGCAGCTGGGTTGTCTGCAGCAGGGGTTGGTCGATATCACCAGTCGGACGGAGCGGCAAATGGCCTCGTTCGGTGAGCAGATGAGCCAGCTAGCCCAGCAGATACAACGGCTTCTTCCAGTGTCTCCGCCTCGTAACCCAGTACCAGCTGTTGCCCCCTCAACTCCTACACCACCTCCATCGGGATTCGCCTCCTTGACTCCGCCGGAGAGGTTCTCTGGCGACTCGGGCGATTGCCGCCCGTTTCTGACTCAGTGCGGCCTGCATTTTGAGCTCCAGCCAGCCCGCTTCCCCACGGACCGGGCTAAGGTGGCCTTCATCATCTCCCGACTCTCTGGCCGGGCTGAGGTCTGGGCCACGGCGGAGTGGGCGCGCCACTCCACCATCTGCGACTCACTTCAGGCCTTCTCCAACACATTGGTCCAGATTTTCCAGCAGACCCGGCCGGGGAGGGAGGCAGCCCGGTCCCTGATGGAACTAAGACAGGGGGGGCGTAGGGTGGTGGACTACGCCATAGAGTTCAGAACATTGGCCACAGACAGTGAGTGGAATCCAGCGGCTCTGTTCGACGCTTTTATTCATGGCCTTTCGGAGCAGCTAAAGGACCAGCTTGCCCCCTTGGAGCTACCCCCAACCCTCGAGGAGCTTATAGCTCTTACGATTAAGATAGACAATAGACTCTTTGACAGAGAGATGGAGCGGCTCAGAGCCACTCTCGCAGTCCCTCGGCAGAGGGCTAAACCCAGGGACCCTGCTGCCACTCACCTGTCCTCTCCCTCTCCCACAGGCACTTCTCCACCCGGGACCGAGGAGCCTATGCAGCTAGGTCGGAGCTGGCTCACACCTGCTGAGCGGGAGCGGCGGATGCGGTTGGGTGAGTGTCTCTACTGTGGTCAGAGGGGTCACCTGGTAAGGGAGTGTCAGTTGCGCCCAAACGCCCCCGCTCGTCAATAACCGTGGGCAATTTGACGAGCGCGGAACCAGTGCCCACTCCTTCTCGTCCTTGCCTCACTCTTGAGGCAGTAGTCTGTGCTAAGGGGGAATCCTTCCCTGTGTCGGCTCTGGTAGACTCAGGAGCCAAGCAAAATTTACTAGATGCTGAGCTGGCCAGGCAGGCAGGCGTCCAGCTCGAGTCACTTCCCCAGCCTATTCCGGTCACATCCCTTAATGGTCGTCTCGTCTCCACTGTTAAGTTTCGTTCAGAGCCTGTGCACCTTATTACATCAGGAAACCATCACGAGCACGCCCGGTTTTTCATTTTTTCTTCACCCCACAACCCTGTAGTTCTTGGTCACCCTTGGTTAATTCAGCATAACCCCGTCATCGATTGGCCCTCCAGTCGGATCACCGGCTGGAGTGATCACTGTCACGCCGCCTGCCTGCGCTCAGCTCAGGTCCCCTCAGGTGACTCTTCTGGCTCTGTGGAGACACTGCCCTCACCCGACCTATCCAAAGTTCCCTCTGAATATCACAACCTAGCTGCTGTTTTCAGTAAGACCGGAGCTCTTTCTTTGCCACCTCATCGACCCTATGACTGCGCCATCGACCTCCTGCCTGGGGCCACTTTGCCCAAGGCCAGGCTGTATAGCCTGTCCAGGCCGGAACGGGAGGCGATGGAGCAGTACATTTCTGACTCCCTGAGCTCCGGCATAATTCGGCCCTCATCCTCACCTGTGGGTTCTGGATTTTTTTTTGTGGGTAAGAAGGACGGTACCCTCCGTCCCTGCATTGACTATCGTGGGTTAAATGATATTACCATCAAGGACAAATATCCGCTACCACTCATGAATTCGGCCTTTGAAGCACTGCAGGGGGCCCGGGTCTTTACCAAACTTGACCTCAGAAATGCTTACGATTTAGTCCGCGTTCGTGCTGGGGACGAATGGAAAACAGCATTCAACACTCCACTAGGGCATTTTGAATACTTGGTCATGCCCTTTGGCTTAACTAATGCCCCTGCAGTGTTTCAGAGGCTGATCAATGATGTGTTACGTGATTTCTTGCACCGATTTGTTTGTCTACCTGGACGATATTTTGGTGTTTTCCCGGAGCATTGCCGAGCATCGGCGGCATGTTCGGTTGGTGCTCCAACGGCTGCTGGAGAACAGGTTATTTGTAAAGGCTGAGAAATGTGAATTTCACTCCCCTTCTGTTTCTTTTCTAGGTTTTGTTGTGGCAGAGGGGGAGTTGAGACCTGACCTAGCCAAGGTGAGAGCTGTCACAGATTGGCCAATCCCAGTTAACCGCAAACAGCTCTAGCGATTCTTAGGCTTTGCCAATTTCCTGCGCCGGTTCATCCGCAATTATAGTGTTGTGGCAGTCCCGCTGACAGGTCTCACATCCCCCTCCGTTCCTTTTGTTTGGTCAGCCGAAGCAGACGCCGCTTTTCGCCGACTGAAGTTATTGTTTACCTCCGCACCTGTTTTGGTTCAGCCGGACCCCTCCAACCAGTTCATTGTTGAGGTGGACGCCTCAGATTCAGGAGTTGGGGCCGTCCTCTCTCTCAGAGGTCCAGTAAGGACAATAAGCTGCACCCTTGTGCATTTTTCTCCCGCCGGCTAATGCCGGCAGAACGAAATTATGATGTTGGCAATAAGGAACTCCTGGCTATTAAGTTAGCCCTCGAGGAGTGGAGACACTGGTTGGAGGGGGCTGCACAGCCCTTTGTAGTTTGGACAGACCACAAGAATTTGGCCTACATCCAAAATGCAAAGCGGCTGAACTCAAGGCAGGCGTGGTGGGCCTTGTTTTTTGGTCGTTTTCAGTTCACCATTTCCTACCGCCCTGGCTCTAAGAACATCAAGCCTGATGCCCTGTCTGTGTGCTCGGTGCACTCACCTGGCAACTTGCGGAGGAGATCCGGAACGCCCAGGCACTAGAGCCTGATCCAGGTAGGGGCCCCCCTAACAAACTGTATGTTCCCAGGTCCACCCGCACAAAGGTCCTACAATGGGCTCATGCCACTTGCCTTACCTGCCACCCTGGAGCCCGCTGGACTGAATCTTTTCTTCGCCGTCGTTTCTGGTGGCCTGGCATGGCCAAGGACACCAAGGAGTTTGTGGTGGCCTGCCCAACCTGCTCCCAGTGCAAGGCTGGCAACAGGCCGCCGGCCGGAGAGTTACAGCCACTCCCTGTGCCAGGTCGGCCATGGTCCCACATCGCCCTGGACTTTGTTACAGGTTTGCCTCCCTCTAAGGGTAAGACAGTTATTTTAACTGTTGTAGATCGTTTTTCCAAAGCTGCACACTTCATTGCGCTTAATAAACTTCCCTCAGCCTTTGAAACTGCCCAACTGATGATTAAGCATGTGTTCCGGTTGCATGGACTGCCTAAAGACATTGTCTCGGATTGTGGACCACAGTTCATTTCCCAGGTCTGCTCGGCGTTTGGAACCACAGCCAGCCTCTCCTCAGGGTTCCACCCCCAGACTAATGGCCAGGCCGAAAGGACCAACCAGGACCTGGAGGCCGCCCTCCGCTGTGTCTGCGCCCGCCGCCAGTCCTCCTGGAGCACCGACTTACCCTGGGTGGAGTATGCGCACAATTCCCTTACTTCCTCTGCCTCTGGTTTGTCTCCATTTGAGTGTTCCCTAGGGTACCAACCACCCTTGTTCCCTGAAGAGGAGGCTGAGGTAGCTGTGCCGTCGGTTCAACACCACTACCGGCGGTGCAGGCGCATCTGGAGGGAGGCCCGGGCTGCCCTGCTCCGTTCGTCTGCTTCCAACAAGAGGCTGGCTGACCGGCACCGCTCTGTGGCACCCATCTATACTGAAGGTCAGTCCGTATGGCTCTCCACCACCAACATCAAGCTCTGCACAGAGTCCAAGAAACTGTCTCCCAGATTCATCGGTCCCTTTGAAATCATAAAAGTAATCAACCCAGTAGCTGTCAAGCTCCGGCTCCCCAGATCCATGAGAATCCACCCAGTCTTCCACATCTCCCAGCTAAAGCCACATGTCACCAGCCCCCTGCAGACCGCCTCAGTGCCACCTCCACCTCCACGGCTCATCGACGGTCAGCCAGCCTACACCGTCCGCAGACTCCTAGATGTCAGACGACGGGGCAGGGGCTTCCAGTATCTGGTTGACTGGCTAGGATATGGCCCTGAGGAGAGGTCTTGGGTACCCACGTCCTAGATCCTGGACGACACTCTCATCCGGGACTTCCACCGACGTCACCCGGATAAGCCAGGAAGTGCGCCAGGAGGGGCTACTGTCAGGGTGTCAGTTCTGAGCCAGGGCTTTTCTTTTGTAGTTCTGTTATGTTTGTTCTATTTCCTGTTTTATTTTGTAATCACTGACCTCCCTCTTGTTTCAGGTGTCTTGTCTTCCCTTTCCTTCTGTGCTCCCTCCTCCTGGTGATTACCTACCCTGCCCTAATGTGGTTCACCTGTGTCTCATTGTCTGCCCTGCCCCTGTGTATTTAGTGTCTGAGTGTCTGTGTCTCCCTGCACTCCCTGCCAGTTCGTCTTGTGCCTCTACCAGACCTACCAGCCTTTGTGAAGATACCCGTTCTCTAGCAGCCATAGATTTTGACCCTCGCCTGTGTTTTTTGACCTTGCCTCAGCCCTAGTCCTTTTTGTACCGTTGCTTTCTCTCTTTGCCCTCCTGTGTACCGACCTCGCTTGATTAAAGGACCTTGATTTTGGTAACTCTGCCTCTGCCACCTGTTTGCGCCTGTGTCCACATTGCTACGTCCTGACAGTTTCAGCGTCTGCCATGGAAAGAAAATACCAAATCCTAGCTATATTGCGTAGGTGAAAAAAGGCGGTCTTTGTAATGTCTTTAATGTGCTGATAGAAGGAAAGAGCAGGGTCAAGTGTGACACCCAGATTTTTGGCTGTTGTACTTTGAGAAATCACACAGTTGTCAAGGGATAAAGTTACTTGTTCGAACTGGTGTCTACATCGCATTGGGCCAATAACCAGCATTTCAGTTTTGTCTGAGGAAGTTTCGAGACATCCAGCTTTTCACAGAAGACAAGCAGATCTCTAGTTCCCTAATTTGAGCAGCATTGTCAGCCTTTATAGGCACATACAGCTGGGTATCATCAGCATAACAGTGAAATTTAATTCCATGACTCGAGGAGAAATATAAAGAGAGAAAAGTAGGGGGCCAAGAACGGAACCCTGGGATTCAAGGATTCAAGAATTCAAAGTTTTTATTGTCAATTTCTCTATATTGGACATACAGAGGAATCAAAAAACCGTTTCTCTCTTCCTAGTTACATAATAAATGTAAATATAAAAGGTATAAGGGATTAAAAGTATAAAAAGTAACAAGTGTAACAAACATAATAGACAAAGTACAAAGTGGCGGTAGTGCAAAGACAAGTAAGGTGCAGATTTAGTGTGCAGGCTGAGGTAGAGTTTTGTATATAGTGAATATGTGTGCTAGAGTCCAGGGGCAGGGGGTGGAGGGGGAAGGTAGTTAGTGGAGTTCAGCTTCCTGACAGCCTGGTGGAAAAAGCTGTTCAGTAGTCTTGAGGACCGGGCCTGGAGGCTCCAGTACATCTTCCCTGAGGGCAGGAGGCTGAAGAGGGAGTGGGAGGGGTGGGAAGAGTCCCCAGTGATGCTGGTGGCTCTGCGGGTGAGGCAGGTCTGGAAAATGTCTGTGAGGGAGGGTAGAGGGGCACCAATGATCTTGCTGGCTGTATTCACTATGCGTTGCAGGGTCTTCCTTCAGGAGGCAGTGCAGCCTCCATACCACACAGTGATGCAGCCAGTGAGGACACTCTCAGTGGTGCCCCGGTAGAAAGAGCACATGATGGGGGAGGAACATGTGCTCTCGTCAGTTTTCGGAGGAAGTAGAGGCGTGTCTGAGCCCCCTTGGCCAGTGATGTTGTGTTGCTGGTCCAGGAGAGGTCCTCAGAGATGTGCACCCCAAGGAACTTGGTGCTGCTCACCCTCTCCATGGGAGCACCGTTGATGGTCAGCGGGGGATGCCATGATTGACCTCTCCTGAAGTCAACCACAATCTCTTTGGTCTTCCCCACGTTGAGGAAGAGATTGTTGTACTTACACCACTGGCTCAGTAGGCTCACCTCCTTCCTGTAGTTGGCCTCGTCATTGTTAGTGATGAGGCCCACCACAGCCGTATCATCCACAAACTTGATGATGTGTTTGGTGCTGTGGGTTGGTGCACAGTCATGGGTCAGAAGGGTGAAGAGCAGCGGACTGAGCACACACCCTTGTGGGGCTCCTGTGTTCAGTGTGATGGTCCTGGAGGAGCTGCTGCCGACCCACACTTTTTGTGGTCTTCCCAAGAGGAAGTCCAGCACCCAGTTACACCCAGTTTTTGTATTAGCTGCTGAGGGATGATTGTGTTGAATGCTGAGCTGAAATCAAGGAACAGCATTCGTGCATATGAGTTCTTGGAGTCCAGATGAGTGAGGGCTGGATGTAGAGCAGCAGTGATGGCATCTTCTGTGGACCTGTTTGACCTGTATGCAAACTGATACGGGTCGTAGGAAGGGGGGAGGATGGACTTGATATTGTGCATGACCAGGCGCTCAAAACACTTCATGACAATGGAGGTCAGTGCTACAGGCCGGTAGTCATTGTGTATCACTGTTGCTGCTTTGAAGCACGTTGGGAATATTGATTGGCTCAGGGAGATGTTCAAGATGTCGGTGAGGACATCCTTGAGCTCCTCAGCACAGTCCTTCAAGACACGTCCAAGTATGTTGTCTGGTCCTGCTGCCTTGCGTGGGTTGATCCTGGAGAGGGTCCTCTTCAGGCTGTTGGGAGCCAGACAGATGGCCTGTTCATTTGGGGAAGGAGTTGTCTTCTGTGCTGGTGTGTTGTTTTGCATGTTGTTGTTTTCTGCCTGTTGAGCAGTGTGATGTCACTCTCACAGATCAGTGGTGTGGGTTTATAGTCTGTGAGAGTCTGAATGCCACACCAGAGAGACTGTGCATCTCTGATGTTGCTGAAATGTCCAGATATTTTCTTACTGTACTGTCATTTTGCTTCCCTTATTCCACAGGACAGGTTGGCTCTGGCTGTTGCTAGTCCTACGGTGTCACCGGCCTTAAAGGCTGCCTCCCGAGCCCTCAGGAGCCTGTGAACCTCCCCTGTCAGCCATGGCTTCTGGTTAGCACGAACAGTGACAGTCTTGTAGTGAGTGACATCATCAGTGCATTTTGCAATGTATGCTGTAACAGCCTCTGTGTACTCTTCTATGTCTGTGTGGTCATTGTGGGTGGCTGCTTGCTTGAAAATGTCCCAGTCTGTGGTGTTGAAGCAGTCCTTCAGAGCATAAGGGGCCCCCTCTGGCCATACTTGTACCTCCTTTTGTGTTGGTTTGATGGCTCTCACTCTGGGTCTGTATGCAAGTCTTAGCATGATGGTGATGTGATCAGAAAGACCCAGGTGGGGGAGGGAGGAGGCCTTGTACGCTCCCTTACAGGTAGTGTACACCAGGTCTAGTATGTTGTCTCCTCTTAGAGGAAAGTCCACATGCTGGTGTAGTTTAGGTAGTTGGAGCTTAAGATCTGCATGGTTGAAGTCTCCAGCTGTGATGAGGAATCGGTCTGGCTGTGCTGTTTGTTGTGCACTGATGACCTGATAGAGGTCATTGAGTGCCTCACTCCTATCACTGGTGTTAGCTGTGGGAGGGAGGTAAACAGCGACCAGCAGAATTGATGTAAACTCCCTCGGTAGGTAGAAGGGTTGGCACTTGATGATAATAAACTCCACCAGCGGCGAACAGTGTTTGTGCACCACAGTAGCGTTCCGGCACCAAGCATCGCTGATGTAGACGATGTAGACGCATACTCCCCGCAGCTGGATAGCGGAGTCCGGGATGTTGTCGTTTAGCCATGATTCCATAAAGATGAAAGCACAGCAGTCCCTCACCTCACATTGTGTAGCCCTCAGGAGTTGTATGTGGTCCATTTTGTTATCCAGTGAGCGCTAGCCCCCACAGCGGTCTGTGGGGGCTAGCAGCTAGTCTAGCCCTGATGCCTCCTCGCTTGCCCCACTTACACTGTCTCTCACACTGCTTCCGGCGTCTTTTCACTGGGTGTAATGCGGTTGGCGAGTTCAATGATTTGTCTGGTGAAGGAGTCCCAGGCCTCGAAGTACCTCAGTGGTCCTTTGGTCAATGTTGTGGTGTTTTTCGTCACTCCTCACATCCAGAAGGCAGTGACGACTGTATGTTATAGGTGCTATCGGCTGTGGACTGTGGACGCGCGCAGGGTGAACATAAAACACACAAACATACTTTGGACAGAGGGGGCCGCTGCGTCTGCACGCGCCGGCATCTTGAAACCGACCGGGGTACTCCATATTTCACATCAGAAAAAGGCTGATATGGCGTTACTACAAAAGACACACTGAGTTCTATCAGATAAGCAAGATTTTAACCAGCTGAGGGCCAGGCCAGAGATCTATTTTCCAGTTGGTCCATGAGTATACAGTGGTCTATAGTATCAAAGGCTGCACTAAGATCAAGTAAGAGGAGCAGAGAAGTGGAATCTGAATCCAGACAGAGCAGAAGATCATTTACTACTTTAGCAAGTGCTGTTTCAGTAGAGTGAAAGGCCCTAAAGGCAGACTGAAAAGGTTTGAAAAGAACTGACTATTTTACCAGATGTTGCTCTGTTTTTTTTCCCAACACCTGATCTATTGGCGCTCCTGCTGATCCTTGATTTTCATGTCAATGTTAGTATTTGTGTTTTCTCCTTGTGTTTGATCCTCTGAGCCTCTTTTTTCTTAAAGCTCTTTGGCTCCTTTTGAGTACCTCAGGTGCAAGTGACTAAGTGACTAAGTTTTTTCTGACACAGAGCTGACAGAGTGGTTTAGGAAGGTATTCTATTTTCTGCTAGTATTACTTTAATCATGGCTCCTTTATGTCCTGGTATCTCAGGTGGCTCTTTGTGGACAACACCACATTTCTTCTCATTTGGAGACAGTGGAAATTAGTAATAAAGTAGAAGACAGTCCTTGCACAGAAATGTCATTCCATATCCCAGATTCTTATCATCTGGTCTAATTAGAATGCAAAACAAGTTTACCATAACAAATCCTCAGGGCAATAGTGTTACATTTTGTTCATAAGATGTCCTAGTTTGGTGGACAGCTTACCACTAATTAACATGTTCCAGTGCACTTTTTAAAGATGTGAAGCAATGATTCTGATTACCATAACTATGGTAATACGCCAGTAGCAATTGTGCATAATATTTCATGATGACACTGCTAGAAGTGAACAGAAGGCTAAAGAAGGAACAAGTACTCAGGACCATGAAGATTTCTTGGTCCATGATGAGGGATGACTGACAGTAATTCAGGCTTCTGCTCCTTCTCAGGCCACTTGTGTTCCTCCAAGGATCGTCGTCTGGCATCCACCATCCTTCCACAGTCGAGAATGTTCTGGTCTGTGGTTCCCTGATGGTGGAACCAGCTCCCCGATCCTTTCAGAGCAGGAGCGTCCCTCTCTATCTTCATCAGTCTCTGAAGACTCATTTCTTCTGAGAGAACCTCCTCTCCTGAAACCTCTAACAACCTGACATGCTCAGCTAACAGTGACTGTCAACTTTTTTTACGTTAACTCCTGCTTATTGTCTCATTGAACACATTTAGTTTTTAGTTCTTACTTCAAAGTCTCATACTGTTCTAAAACTGCAGTGTGGTCCCTCACTGTGAGTCACCTGAGGGCATATAAATGTTAATGTAAATGTAAAGTTGAGATATCCTGACATTTACTCACTTGTATGGATCCTATGTTTCCCAAAATGCATCAATATCATCTTTAATCAGACTTTAATCAGACTTTTATATTCCACTCCTCTTATTTGTAACACAGGCTTTCTGTAATAACTGTTTAATTTCCAAACCCAGGCTGAGCCCAAACCATGATGACATCACCATAATGTAATTTCTCATACTTCAGATCCACAGAAGACATTTTCATAACTTCATCTTCATGTGTTATAAAACTGATGCAAAAAATTCTGTGTGAAGGTATTAAGTCCAATGCACACAACTGCAATATTTATGTATTCAAATCAGCAATGGAAAAACAGACATCTTCTTAATGGAAGTTATTACATGATTTAGGTGAGTGAATGTTACAAGATAGTAAGAGCTTCACCCAGTGGTTGGAAGTCTTGTCTGACACTTGGGAGGTTGTGGAAGTGTTGACTGTAGCAGATCCCTGAAAGATTGCTACATGTATCCCTAAAGAACTGAGCTGACCACATACAGTGCTGAGGCCTGCGAGTTTGGAGGATCAGAGGGGATTAAAGTGAATATGCTGAGAGATGAATGATCATAGGTCCATGTTGTAGAGTGAGGGATGTTCTCACCACAGTGCCTCGAACTTCAGCACACCCTCTGAAAGCAGCACTGCATGTGTGTATTCATGTTGTTTGTTAGAGATTATTTGTCTCTCACCACCACACACTCCTGCTGCTTTTTTGTTTTGAAAAGGCACCCAGCTCTCATTGAACCATCTCCTTTAAAATGTCTGTGTACATGACTAATGCTAACACTGTTGAATAATCTTTTAAAATACTTCAGGCAGTCATACAACAGCAATGATGATCAGTGTTAAAACTTGGTGAACATGAATATATTGGATATATAATATATTGGCCCATAACAAATCTGTAATAAACTGAAAATGTTCAAGGGGTGGCATGATAGTACAGTGGTTAGCACTGTCACCTCACAGCAAGAAGGTTTTCTGGTTCCTGGTTCACATGAGGCTTTTCTGTGTTGAGTTACATGTTCTCTCTGTGTCTCTGTGGGTTCTCTCCAGGTTCTCCAGCCTCTTCCCACAGTCCAAACACATGCAGGTTGTCTAAATTGCCCGTAGGTGTGATTGTAAGTGTGAATAGTTTTTTGTCTCTATATGTCAGCCCTGTGATGGACTGGTGATCTGTCCAAGGTATACCTTGCCTCTCATCCAGTGTCAGCTGGGATTGGCTGTGGCATACAAAATGGATGGATGAATGATAATGTTCAAATTCCACATTCTTCACTTGTGTGAACAGTCTCATCTCTTAGTGCCCAGTTTTATAAGGGAACTGCATCTGACAGTTACACATCCACTCTCCACAGTGAAAGGCCAGGTGTCTGGAGCTGTGAAAGCAGAGGGCGTTTGAACTTTTCTCTGAAGGTCTCTTTTTTTTTTAAACACTTTCTTCTTTTTTCTTTTTTTTTTTTTTTTTACAAATTTACTTTAGTTACTGTTTTGTGTGTCCAACTAAGTGCACTACCATGAATGATTTTGAGACATTCCTTATTCACACTCCTACAGTGTGTGTGTGTTTTACACAGAAGTGGTGGGGCAGTGTGTATTTGTTCAGTTATCGTATGTGAGAGTCACTCATAACTGTCTATAAAACCTGTGTAAATGATAACTGATGTTTTGCTGGGAGTCATAATAAGCTGCTGCACAGATGACCTATGGGCCCATTTTTGTACAAGAAGATAGTCTCCATATACGATATACTATGATTCACCACACATTCATGACACTATCAGACATGCATCTCTCCACACACTAACAAAAAAAGTGTGTTGGATTTACATGAAAGTAATATGTACATCGGTTGCACATATTAAAATGATGTTTTCTCAAAATTATCTATTTACACACTGATTTGTCTTCAGTTTGTACATCCTTCTGTCTGAGACTCCTTGTATCTATAGCATGTACCATAAAATTCTCTAAACAAATAAGGCATTAAGAAAAACACATTTCTTGACACTGTAACTGTATTTTATTTGAAAATAGAACAACTTAAATATTGGACAATAAATCCACAAAACCCTACATTGTAAACTATGCTTGGAAGAAAAAACACTTGTCAGTGATATTCAGTTGCCACTTCTTAGAACAAAAGATCCTTTTCCACTTGTTAACCATGTCTCCCCCAAA
>NW_026115431.1:0-25792 GCF_001640805.2 Lates calcarifer | reverse complement strand
TTAGATTTTCATGCTCGTCAGAGTCTGACATCTCTCCCTGACTGCCATCAGAGTCAGTAACCTCACAGTCATCATAACAATGCACATGGTCTGTGTCTTCATCCACTGCTGTGGAGCCCACTATAAGTGGTTCACTAGTTGTGGGAGATGGGAGCTGTGCAGACTGTTTAAATGGGACTTGAACTTCAGCCATCTCATATTGAATATCCTCAAGTCTTCTGGCTAAATCTTGCATTTTAACCTTGTCACTTTGTTACTTCTGTGCCTTTCTATATTATATTATATTTTATATTATTTTTTATTTTTTTATTTTTCTATTTTCCTATTTTGGTCACTCCTGTTTTCTTGCTGCTGTAACATGTGAATTTCCCACAAGTGGGATAAATAAAGTCTATCTAATCTAATCTGATCTAATCTAATCCTTTTTAGAGCAGAATTAGATACAGGTACCTTGCGTCTGTTCATTGATGTCTGAGTATGTACCTCAAGAGGACGAGTTGTCGTTATATGAAGAATCTGAAAGACAAATTTGTGAGATATGAAACATTTTGAATACTAAAAAAGAGCATGCTTGGGCTACTGCTACTAATATACAGTAACATGCATGACTATTTTAGTATTTTATTAATATAAACGAATACAATAAACAAAAACCTTCAGTGTTATTCAAACATATGTGTGTTATAATATAACTATCTGGCATGTAGCCAATTTTGTATATATTTTACAAAGTGACAATAAAGTCTATAGAAATAGAAGTAGGGCCTACTATTAACTGTATCTAAGAGAAAGCATTTTTAAAATCAATTCTAGCTGTCTAACATACGTGCAGCAAGCATGTGTGGCATGAACTTTCTTGATCCTTAAAGGATATACATTTAAATGTGTCTGAAACTGCTAGTCTGGGGTAAACCACATAACGATAACTGTTAAATCTGCTGATTCACTGATTATAGTTTTGAGTTACTTGTCACAGAACAAGCTAGCAAGACAGCTAGCTCCTCTCGGGACTGCACGTTGACATACTGTCATACCGTCCCACACACAGTCCTGAGAGGGCTAGTAGGACAGGACCAATAACATTATAGCATCATGGACAGCTCCCAATTGAATTTCATATTTAAAGTCCATGAGAAACATTATTACTGTGTTTAAATTAATTTAATTCAGCTACAGTAGAGGGGATCGACGTGGGACAGTGTCACGCTGAGCTCTGTGAACAGCTCCACAGCTTCTTTGATAATTTATGAATCAAGAGTTTCTATGTTAAGTTTAGAAGCTCATAAGCATTTTATTCTTGTATTAACGCACAAGGATAGAGTCACTGCTCTTATCGTCTGTCCCTTCTCTCAATTTGCATGTAAGCATGCAGCAGGATTTGATGTTGACTACTTCTCTATACTCAAATGCTGTACAGTTAGCTAACATTTGGAGCCAGTGTCTGTAGCTAACATTATCAGCATTACAATGGTGAGAGATTTAATGACTAACGTTAATCACCTGTAATCATAGCTGAACGTTATGTGTTATAATATTACCGTATTATGGTTGCATGTGATAGCGCATCAAATAAACAATGCTATGGACTTCTGTTAGCATTAGCTAGTTTAATTTACAGATACGCTTCTGTTTTTACAGACTTACGTACAGTTAAATACATAAAAGTGTAAAGTTATCTTGTTGGCTGATACAAAACATAATCGACTGGTGGCTTTATTTTCTTTTTTAGCTCCCAAACCATTACAAATTGCTCCAAAACTGTTAACATTAATTTATGTGGTAAAGGGACTTTAAGTATTTTTTAAAAGGCACTGACACTAATACACAGAAACTAAATTAGAAAGCTAAAACTTACCACTTCGGAGCTGTGAGCTGGTGGGTTCAAGGGAAGGAGAGAAAGGGTGAAACTCGCGGGTGCAAACTTGGACCGTTGATCCCCATGACCATTTGGTTGTGTGGGTGTGTATGTGTTCATAATCTGCTACAACAGAAATGTGTTCATTTATTGTGTGTCGATATTACAGTGAATTTGAATGTTTTTATGCTGTTAAAATGCTAAAAGTTGAAGTAAAAAAGTTATTTTAATATTAAACAATTGTTCCGATCCCCTTCTTTTCCACGTAATAAAGCAGTCCACTATCAGGTTTGGTGTTTTGGACAAGGTCTGAGATGTGTGTTTGGCCAAACCGTTCAAAATTCAAATTCAAATTTTGGGTGCACTCAGCCGGTCCAAACCTGTAGATCTGCAACAGAATGAAGGGCCATTTTGAACCTGGCAACCACATTCGGTCCTGATCTGGCATGCCAACTTAAACCATATGTACGCTACAGCCGGAGGAGACGGCTTTCATGTGGATCCGGGCCAAAGGTTTTTGCTATCTGGGGGGCTACTAAGGATGTCCTTCAGTATGACCTACATACATTTTTTTACCATTTTTTATGGCCCTCATTCTGTTTTCATCACTTTTTGCGGTGGGGCCCTGGGCTGAGTGGAGTGGCACCATGTTTAAATACACGCGCAATCAGCTGTTAGCGCTCTCTAACACATCGTCTCTCACCGGAGCAAGGCCCGAGATCCCGGCGGACCTCAGGAGGAGACACAGGGGGTGCAGAGCTGGGGCAAAACTGAGAGCAAAGAAGAGGAAATTTAAACCTTCGGTTCCATCTGTTATCTTGGGGAATGTGAGGTCCTTGGGGAATAAGATGGACGAATTGTGTGCACTGATTTGGACCCAGAGGGAGAACCGAGAGAGAAGTTTATTGTGCTTCATGGAGACCTGGCTGCACATGGATTTCCCAAACCACAGTGCCTCCATACCTGGCTTTAAGACCATTCGGGTGGACAGGGACATTACACTGAGCGGTAACAAGAAAGGTGGAGGGGACTGCATCACAGATTACATCAACTTCTGTGAGGACAACATCATCCCCACCAGGACTGTCCCGTTTCCCAAACAACAAGTGACCTGAAGGATCTTCTTAACAGGAAAAAGAGAGCCTTCAGGGCTGAAGACAAGGATGAACTGAAAGGGATACAGCATGAACTAAAGGTGAGACTGAGGAGTGTAAAGACTCTTACAGACAGAAGCTGGAGAAAAGACTTCGGCAGAACAACATCAGGAAGGTGTAGGAAAGGCATGAAGCTGATCACAGGCTTTAGCATCAAAGACCACCACCTGATGGGAAACCTGGACAGAGCCAACGAGCTGAATGTGTTCTAAAATAAGTTCAGCTCAGGACCCCCTGCTGGGCCTTCCCACACAGGACCTCCCACACAGGTCTTCACACCCCCTCAGACACTGATGCTGGAGGCACAGTGAAAATCATGTTTTTTGATTTCTCCTGTACTTTTAATTCCATCCAGCTTTTGTTGCTGAGAGAGAAGCTGCTCAGGATGGGTGTCAGCATGTCCACCATCTCCTGGATTGCTGACTATCTATCAGATTTGTGCAGCTGGGGTCCTCCCTGTCTGATGTGGTGGTCAGTAACACAGGGGCACCTCAGGGGACTGTCCTGTCTCCATTTCTGTTTACTTTATATACCTCAGACTTTCAGTACAACACTGAATCATGCCATTTGCAGTTCTCTGATGACTCTGCAGTGGTGGGGTGTATTAGAAATGGACAGGAGTCAAGAGTACAGAGGATTAACTTTGTGGAGTGGTGCAACAGGAATCATCTGCTCCTAAGCATCAACAAGACCAAGGAGTTGGTGGTGGACTTTAGGAAGACTAGGACTGTGACCAGACCCATAACCGTCAAGGTTGGAACTGTGGAGGACTACAAATATCTGGATGTCCACTTGAATGACAGCCTGGACTGGAGCACCAACACTGATGCTGTGTAGGGGATGAGCAGACTCTATTTCCTGAGGAGGCTCAGATCCTTCAATGTGTGCAACAAAATGTTGGAGATTCTCTACCAGTCTGTGGTTGCTAGTGCCATCTACTTTGCTGTAGTCTGCTGGGGGAGCAGCATCAGTGCCAGGGATACCAATAGACTCAACAAACTAATCCGCAAAACTGAGACTGTCATTGGAGGCGTTTGAGTCAGTGAGGGCCAAGAGATCACTGAACAAACTGCTCTCCATCATGGACGACTCATCTCACCCGCTTCATGAAACAATACAGAGACAGCGGAGCTCATACTGTAACAGACTCATTCAGCTCCACTGTCACAAGGAACACTACAGGAAACCATTCCTGCCATTCTCCATAGGTCTATAAAACAACTCAGTTGCGTGTGTCAGATGAACATTGCCACCTGTATACACATTCTGAAATTACTGGGACTATCTATTCACTTGATTCACTAACAGTAGCACATGTTGTAACATTGTATATATTTCCTGTACATTTCACTGCCAGTTTTTGCACATCCATTCTTAGAAAAAAATACTGAACTGTGACTTAAATTATATTCCTGTATAGATTCTCCTGTATATATTTTAAAGACTTTCTTAGTATTTATAGGTCTTACTTTTTTCTTATTGTTTGTTGATACCTTGATATTGTTGCTGTCTCTTACTGCTGCTGTAACACAAGAATTTCCCTCATGGGATCAATAAAGTACATCTGTCTATCTGTAAAAAATGCCTTATCCTCCTTAGGATCTAATAAATTACCCAGGCAGGATGGTTTCCCCCTGAATTATATAAAGAATTTAAGGATTTACTCAGTCCTCTCCTTATGGATGTGATTAATCTGGCATTGAAAACTCAATGCCTCCCTGATTCATTCAACCTCCAAGCTTCAGATGGGGAAGCACGTGCTCTACTGGGTGCGCAACTTGAAAAACAAAGCTTTTTTGTCGAGATGTTAGTATTTTTTGTTAGCGTTTGACTAGGTGAGCATGAGAATATGCTTTGCCATCGGGATAATATGTAAAATTTCACTTTGGTTCAGTGACCGGAAGAGCCTGGGATCGGACTGCCAACCTTGCGATTGGCAAGCATTCACTCAACTGGTTGTGCCAATGAACCTCACACTGCAAAATTGTAGTGTAAATAGCATAAATGTCCAGGAAAAGCTAAACATTTTGATAGCTGGATGGTTTCTGTAGAAACCCCCCCCCCAGCTAAATGCAGAGTTAAATATTGGAAGTTGGTCCAGAGAAGCCAAGGATTGAACCACCAAAAAATGTGCCCAAATCCCCTTTTTTATACTTTATTAACTACACTGTCGGGGGACCTTAGTAGGGTGTGGAAGATCCATACACAGCCACAACAGCTTGGCACCTCCTACTTATGTTGGTCACCAGCCTCACCAGATTGTGTGACATATTTGAATGGGGACAGTATGATGGTGTGGGGTGGTATCTCTCTCACAGGCTAAATGGAACTTGTTATCATCAAAGGCAATCTCAATGCAGTGAGATACCGGAATGAGATTCTGGAGCTAGTGGCAATCCCATATCTCCAGAATCTGGAACCTAACTCTTAGTATTTTCTGGGAAAACTTGAGTAGTTGAGTATGAAAATATACAGCATGTGTCCACACTCCAAACACAATGGGAAATATGGCAAGTTTAAGAAATAAGTAGCAAAGGAGAGCTCCACCATCTGGCTGGTCATGTGAATCACTGATAAATCCTCCAAGAAGCTGTAACCACCCTCCCTAAAATGCCATGAATCTCATAAACGTTTTTTTTTTTTTTTTTTTTTTTTTTTTTTTTAGCAGATTTAAAGGTACAACATAAAGATCAAAGTCATGGCAACATTTTAAGCTTCTTTGCACAGCAGGCACATAAAGATTAGAAGAACTATAGAAGAACTCAGAAGAACTATTCAGCAATCACCCAATAAAGAATAACAGTGTGAATGCTGCAGCATTTTCATTGTTATTTTCAGTTAACAGGTGTGCCTTGTCAAGAGTTAATTTGTGGAATTTCTTCTTAATGTGATTGACACCATCAGTTGTGTTGTGCAGAGGTAGGGTTGGTACACAGTTCTATACAGTGAATAGCTCAAATTGACTACTGTTTTAATCTGTGTTATGGCAGGAACCACTGAACTAAGTAAAAAGAAACAATAGTCCATCATTATTTTAAGACGGACAGGTTTAAGGTCGGACAGTGCACAAAATTTCAAGAATGTTGAATGTATCCTCAACACTATGATGAAACCAAGAGTTACCTCTGCTGCAGAGAATAAGTTCATTAGAGTTAATAGCCTCAGAAACCACAAATTAACAGTACCTCAGATTAGAGCCCACATAAATCAAGTAGCAGACAAATCTCAACATTCACTGTTCAGAGGAGAGTGTGTAAATCAGGCTTTCATGGTCAAGTTGCTGCAAAGAAGCCACTACTGAGGAAGAACAAGAAGAAGAAAATGGCTTGGGCCAAGAAACACAATGAAGACATTAGACCAGTAGAAATCTGTACCTTAGTCTGATGAGTACAAATTTTTGATTTTTGGAAGAGAGTGATTGCGACAGATGACCTGGTATCCACAATAATCCAAACTAAACGCAACTGAGATGGTTTGGGATGAGTTGGACTGCAGAGTCAAGGCAAAGCAGCCAACAAGTGCTTAACATTTCTGGGAACTCCTTCAAGACTGCTGAAAACTATTAAGGGTGACTACCTCATGAATCTGACTGAGAGAATGCTAAGAATGAGCAAAGCTGTCATCAAAGCAAAAGGTGGCTACTTTGAAGAATCTAAAATATAAAACATATTCTGCTTTGTTTAACACTTTTTTTGTTCACTACATAATTCCAGATGTGTTCCTTCATAGTTCTGATGTCTTCAGTATTAATCTACAATATAGGAAATAACACAAATAGAAAAAACATTGAGAGGGTGTGTCCAAACTTTTGATTAGTACTGTATAATCAGGAAAGAATACAGAAAACATATGGGTTGAACAAAGACTATAGTACAGTACATAAGAATCACCTGAGGAATTATTCAGACTGATATATAGGACAAGTTATCTTTCAAGATGATTTTCAATACTGCTAATAAACCGCTAGTTTGATTAACAATATAATAAAATACTGTCCTACAGCCTAGTCTAATAACTGTACATTCAAAATAACAGTCACTGAGACCTAACTATCCATGCATTAAGTGGCAGTGGGGTCAAACTACAAAATGCATCAAATTTAGCATATCAAATTTGGGGGTGTCCATTAAAAACTTCTTTCTGTCTCTCAACAGGTGGTGGCTGAACTCTCACTCTGTGCCAAGCTGTGCAGCTGCTGTTCTGTGTTAATCAACATGGACCTGATGCTGTAACGGGGACTTGGCATTCAGTTAATTTAATTTTATTGGCTGAACAGCAGCACTGAGCACAGGGAAGTTGAAAACATTTCAGTTTTATACAAATGTTGTCTAACACACAGGAGTGACAACCAGTCACTCTCATTTTGATTTCCTTGTAAAACAGAAAGCTCATGGTTGTTTTCTACTGTACTTCATATAAAAAAATAACTTCCAAAGAAATGGAAGCAAGGTGGATCATCCATGTCCACAGACTCCCAGTTCTGTTGGACAGAATTGAACAGATTATCAGGACTTGAATAAGAAAAATGTTGTGTGGAAGTAACTCAGAAATTACAAGCTTCAGGCTCATGGGTGACAGATTAGATTTTCACTGGTTCAGCACCTCAGAATAATGTGCATCTTGCACATGTTGTTGATTAATTTTGTTCAGCCATGTATATTTCAAAAAACATATATGGACAAAATTGTCTTTAAACCTGGGCAGCTTATGTTGTTGCAGCCTTTATTTTTCTGATTTTTGTTGGCCTTAAATTTTATTCTGAGTGGCATTAAAAAAATCTAATTTTAAATCTAATTTGCCTAAGGCTGTAGGAACCCTGGTAAGGAATGTTGCCCTCCAAATAATACCAGTTGGCTGCTCCCTCAATTCTTCTCATAATTCCTCAATTATTCGTCAAGTCTGAGAAAATAACCCTGGTGATGTCATAGTGATATCATCTCAGTGTGGCCTTGAGTCTACATACGAGGTATGGCTTTTAAATAACGAGACTAATGCTGTAATACAGTTTTATTGAACATAAACATTTTCAGTGTCTTTCTCCTTCAACATATTTCCCTTCTGCATCAACACACCGCTGCATTTGGGTCTTCCACTGATCAAAGCAGTGCAGTAGATCTTCTTCAGACAGTTGTCTCAGAACCTCTGTCGTTCTGTTTTTTAACTAACACAGACTGAAAACGTGTTCCTTTGAGCACAGATTTGATCTTAGGAGAAAGGAAAAAGTCACACAGTGCTAGATCAGGTGAACAGAGAGGGTGATCAAGCAGTGATTGTTTTTGAGCCAGAAATTGTTTTTCCTTTTGATCAGGAATCAGAAGTTTTGGGACAACTTTGGCACACACTTTTGTCATGTTGAAATTTTCATGCAAAATTTGCTGAACTGTCTCTTTATCAATGGAGACCACTTCTCCTATCATTCTTATTACTGAGTCGTTGACCGTTTTGGATGATTTGTTCGATTTGTTGAATGTTTTCAGAAGTTTTTGATTTGCATGGGCACACAGAACGTCCATCGTCTTGGACATCCTCTGTGCCTTCACAACATCTTTTGTGCCATTCAAACACATGTGCACATGACATGCAGTCTTCCCCATACAATGTACAAAAAGATTCGGCTGCTGTTTTGTTCAATTTCACCAAAAAATTCAAGTCAATGTGTTGCTCAACTTTTAAGCTAGTTATTTTCCTACGCCTTAGCAAAAACATGTGCACTTCAATCAGTAGCTAGCAGTGAACTAAAGACGTCACTTATTGGAAACTTACAGCAGTTGTGTGTGAATACCCAGCCTTTAATTTATAACACTCGGTGTGACTGGTTTTATCTTCATAAGCGCAGTCTCATTATTTAATAGCCATACCTCGTTTGTACAACATAAAGTCTAACTTACAAACTATGAGCAATGAGTTTGAAAGGCATAGGCAATTCCTGGGAAGAGGGGATCTAAAAAAGATATTTTGATGCATTATTAGAAATATAGAATAGCAGTTTCCCAAAACATATGCAGCTTCAATTTTGACCATTTTTTAAATGACATCAGTATGAGCTCTGATTGGTTTTGTCTGCTTTCTGGGGTGGACTTTCCTACATATTGTTACATACATGTATTTCAATTAAAGAAAAATTAAGTGAAAACTGTAAATATTTAGGCATATATATATATATATATATATATATATATATATATATATATATATATATATGCATGCACACACATATATAGATTTGTGCTTTCTAAGGAACAGAATAATCAGCAGTCCACATGACATCCTGCATTGAAGCTTATAGCAGACCCTCTGAAAATACATGTCACATATAATCACACAGTATAATCAAGCCATTATATGCGTGTTTCCAAAATACACCCAGTAAGTCTACGGGGTTCCACATGGATTAGACACATGCAGACATTTTGCTCAAGGTTGGTTAATGTTAAGAGCATTTTCCGAGGAAGCAGAGGATCGTGGATTCCTCACATCTTTTCCTCCAAGGCCCCAGCTCACACAATGACTCGCTGTACTGCGATCACAGGTAGAATACAAGATGTCCAGGGCAAAGACATGAGAGCCTGGCGGAGGCGTCAACATCTGCATGCATGTACCCTGACAAATCCCCCTCTCACCATGATGGACACATCTCATCCAGTCCACATCAACACACACTTACCAGAGTCCGAGCAGAGCGAAGAGCAGCCAGGGGTTCATGGCTCTGTCCTGCACAGCTCTGATAAAAAGCCGCTTCATTCTGTCGCCACAGCTGAAAAACGACCTCAGCGGTGTCCACGGGGACAAGAGCAAACCGAATCTTTGTGTTCTCAGGTCGCGTCTAATGCAGCCGATGAGGCTTAAATGTAGCGACGGTGTGATGTGAGAGATGCGCCCATGGTGTGTGTGTGTGTGTGTGTGTGTGTGGAGGGGGAAGACGTGTCAGAGGGAGTGCGGCTGCTGGCGGAGAGCTGACTCGGCTTTAGTCCATCTACAGTGCCGCTAACAAGCTGCTCGGACAGACTGGCGCTGCTCTCACTCTGGCATCGCTGAAAGATTAGCATTCCTTTTTCATAACGACTTGTACATTTGTACTATTGTTTACTATTATTCACACTAATGTTAACACATCCATGGATGACAGAGCTCCTTATGTTGCTGTGTAATCCATACATGGTGCAGGATACTGCGCACAGGGGAAACCGCAGCCTGTCAGCCTCTGAGCAGCCTCAGCAGTTACGCTTTGAATCCAGTGCCTTGCTCAAAGGTTGACAAACCTTGACAAAAGTTGCGGGAGGAGAGAGTGTCATATTTACTCCAAGGACGCCCTCTCAAAAACCATCTGTTTGGACATTTAATATGTTGAAGAAATTTTTGGTGGTGAAATACTGAATTCTATTTATTTGTGAGCATAAAACTAAATTCATAAACAGAAAATGTTTGCACTGTCATATTGTAATTACAATTATTATTCATAATAATATATCAAATGTCTCTGTTTTAATAAAAACCCTGTCACTGAGCTCTACAATTAAACAAGGATTTGTAGCTCTGCTGGCTACAGTTTACAGTTGATTAATACCATCCTGAGCACTGTCAGTGAGCATTGCCAATTATATTGTTATTATTAATAATATATAGCAATATATTGTCAATTGTCAATATTGGCAATATATTGATGAATACAGCATGTAGCCACAGTTCCAGGACACGGCTACTGTTTACAAAATACTCATTAAATTTTCCTTTTGGAATCACACACTGTACTACTGGAAAAAATATTTTTAAAATAATTATTAATATTTGATTTCAGATGCCTCACTGTTCAATGTGTGCATTTTGTTGCTAAATCTATACATGTCAGTCTGTTGAATAAACACTGTGTTTGGTTTATATCAATCTGTTGTTCATTTTGTCTTTTCTTCCTATAAAAAAAAAAACAACAATGAAGAGATATCTCAAAAATAAAAGTTTCATAATTCTGTAGTCACTAGAAGTGGATATTGTTCTGCATGATCTGATATTTTGGTGGAAAACAAATACGTTATCTGAACATTTTACTGATATGTTTAGGATCAATGTATTTGATCACTGCCCTGTACTCACAGTATAACTGGCCCCCTGCCCTTCACTTTTGGTCAGTTTGCTGTCTCAGACAGAAGGCAACAGTGTATTTGTTGAAGATCTCATCTGAAGTTCACATGAGCCCAGCTTCTTATTGTGCCATCACTGCCACTACATCATGCCATTGTGCTGTCTTTGAGTTTGTTTCTGTGTTAAGAAAGGAGAGGGATTATTCTAATTCAAATAATCAAACCACTGTGAACAGTCTCACTGGTCCCCTGAGTCAAAGCTGTAGGTGTAATTATATTTTAGATGTGAGTGGTGCAGTGCTGCCGGGCATATGGGTCATCAGAGGGCTGCTAGATAGTGTTTTTTTTTTTTTTTTTTTTTTACACTGAGAAGCTGATTGTGTCTAAGGTACAGTATGTGAAAAAGACTATTAGTGCTAATTACTTTGAGTTCAGATACAAAATCCAGGTATTTATTGCATGTATAATGCAGTGATGTGATATGAGGAAAAACAGTTTTAACTGTGATTAGCCATCTGCCTGCAAAATTAATTTAATTCAGACTGGCTTAATCCTGTAAATAAATTAGGACTGTAATGTCCATCAAACCTGTAGGTCCTTATACCTCACTTACTTTTCTGTTTAAATTGTGTGCCAGACCTGAGGTGTAGTTCCCCTGGCATGTTGTCAGCAGCAGACCAGTAGGCTGAGGCTGCAGCCCTGGATACAAAGGGCTAGGATGGAGGTGGGGGGCATTCTATGATGAGTACTGAGATGAGTGTGGACAGCTCCAGCCTCAGGCCATGGTTGGGCCCTTAGAAAGCTACTCCACCTCGGAGACCACAACTTTCCTAGGGGACAGACAACTCAACCTGTGTGTGTGTGTGTGTGTGTCTTTTTAAGTGATTTGAATAATGTTGACTGGCAGAAGTAATGTGTTTATATGCAAGCATTTATATGTGCAGGTGTGTATTTTTGTAGAAAAACATAGATCAAAGACATTTGGAAGGTAAAGTGCAGATGAGGGTAAATGTGCTGATGTGCTGTGAATGCTGTGCTTGGCCTGATTATAGCCTCCTCAGCAGCACTTGCCTTTCAGCAGTACTCCTTTCTCAGCGATGCTGTGGATCTGAACACTATTAGGATTTGGATGCATCATTGCCTGCTCACCTGTGTGTGTGTGTGTGAGAGAGAGAGAGAGAGAGAGAGAGAGAGAATGCAAGCTACATGTCTGACTGCCTTGAGATCTGCAAATATATTTATTGTTCCAACAATATGAATCTTAACATTTTTGGTAAACCTTTGGTGAAAAGACCCTCTGTAATGACAGAGCTGCCATCAATGTCTTTACTAATAGGCTATATACCACACATACCCATGTTAACAACAATTCCTCCATGTACACAAAAGTCAGACATGGAGTTCCACCAGGTTCTGTTTTTGGACCAATTCTCTTCATCTTGTATATGCTCCCTTGGGCATCATTATCAGGAATCACTCCATAAACTTCCATTGTTATGCAGATACCACAGTTAAGTTCTCTTAGTCTAGGACCCCAAAGCAGAGATGCACACACACTGGAGAGTTCGAACAGAAAGTTCTTTTAATCACCAAACTGACCAAAGCCAGAACAAAAAGTAGACAGGTGAGGCAGGGAGCTGGCTGGCAGGAGGAAGTCTTAAGCAGCAGAGCACAGGAGAATCTTGCCACTGGAAACGCTGGGGAAACTGCATGCGGAGCAGGAGCAAGGAATACTCTGGCAGCGAGCAGGAGTAAAGGGCGGGCTTATAAGATGGAGGGAAATGGACTGAGTGAAAACAGGTGTGCCTCAGCAGCCAACAGGAGGAGCCAGCCAGGGGGAACGGAGAGAGCACAAAAAGAAAAACACAACACAGACAAACTATACCAAACCATAACATACACAGCTTTATCTGTCAATGAAGCCTAATGAAACCAATCAGCTAGTCAAACTTCAGCCATGCCTTAGGGACATCAAAACTTGGATGACAAGCAACTTTTTACTTTTGAACTCAGACAAAACCGAAGTTATTATACTTGGTCCCAAACACCTCAGAAATCAAGTCAAGTCCAATTTTATTTATATCATGCCAATTCACAACAGAAGTTATCTCGAGGCACTGTACATATAGAGCAGGTCTAGACCGTACTCTTTATCTTATAAAATTTACAGAGAGAAATCCAACAAATCCCACCATGAGCAAGAGAGAGAGGAGGGTGGGGGGATGGGGTAAGAGAAAGACAACATTGCAGATACACAAAATGTAAATAGTAGTAGTAGTAATAATAATATTACTATAATAATAATAGCTAAAGGAATAATAATGACAAAACAGTGAAACATTAGTAGCACTAACACTATCACTAACACTACAAACACTAATAAATGTTTGAATGTTGTAGCATCATCGTTGAGCTGGACCTGGGAGCAGCAGGAGACTCTACAGCTCTGGAGGCAGAACCCTGCAGTAGGAGACAGTAGAAGACAGAGAGAAGCACAGCCTGGGCAGTACTGTGCTTGAGGGAAGAAACACACAGAGTGATGCAGCAATATTAAGACAGTTTATAGTAATCTCGTCAGCAGGACATTGTGGACAACATTTAATAACTACTAAGCTTAACTGATGCATTAAGACTGACCCAACCCGCCGAAGGAAAAATGGTAACCTGAAATAGGAATCAGAATAATATGCTAGCCGAAAGTTAAGGCATAAAGATGAGTTTTTAGTTTGGATTTAAAGGCCTCAACTGAGTCAGCCTGTCTAATATCACTTGGGAGGTTGTTCCAGAGGAAGGGGGCCCGACAGGAGAAGGCCCTGCAGCCTGCTTCTTTTTACCTCTGGGGACAGATAGCAGCCCTGCACTCTAAGAATGCAGAGCATGGGAGGGAATATAAGGGTTAAGAAGATCAGACAGGTAAGAGGGGGCTAACCCATTTAAAATTTTATAAGTCATTAGGAGTACTTTAAAGTCTGATCTAAGCAAAATTCAGTTAATTCAGACTGGCTTAATCCTGTAAATAAATTGGAACTGTAATGTCCATCAAACCTGTAGGTCCTTATACCTCACTTACTTTTCTGTTTAAATTGTGTGCCAGACCTGAGGTGTAGTTCCCCTGACATGTTATCAGCAGCAGACCAGTAGGCTGAGGCTGCAGCCCTGGATACAAAGGGCTAGGATGGAGGTGGGGGGCATTCTCAAGATCAAGTGTGACACCCAGATTTTTGGCTGTTGTACTTTGAGAAATCACACAGTTGTCAAGGGATATAGTTACTTGATCAAACTGGTGTCTATATCGTGCTGGGCCAATAACCAGCATTTCAGTTTTGTCTGAGTTAAGAAGCAGGAAGTTTTGGCTGCCTGTGTGTGCAAGGTTGAAGCATTACGCTCTACTGCAAGATAGAGCATTTTCATCATCGGGATGATGCAGTGTGACTTTGTGGAAAGTATTGCACTCCCAAAACAGATGTACACAACTGCAAATTCTCATTAATGTAGTGACAGGTAAGAGCAAAATAAGCCTCCATGTTCACAGATGTCCACGTCAGCTGTTATACTCACTGCCACAGCTTGCTGTACTTCCATTTTCACTCGTTCCCATTCCTCCTCATACTTTTTGGCCACCATTTATTTGATGGTCTGAACATTACACCAAGTCAAACCAAAAGCAAATCAATATATTTAAATTAAAGACTAAATAAATTGGATATATCAACTACTACTTTAGATAATTTCCACACAAACCTTTCTGGTTGGCAAAACATATGAGGGCTGAAGGACCTGAACCAGTTCCCTGAACCCTTCACTCTCCACAATGCTGAGGGGCTGGCAGTCCTTCAGGATGAAATTCAGCAGAGCCTCATCCAGCATCTGCTTCCTGGAAGCTTGATGGTTAAAAATGAGGTAAAGAATAAATTCATAGGAATTATCAATAAAGCAACTGTAAGTTGTAGAATGGCTGTATACCTGGGTTTATCCTGGGTGTATCTGGGACTTCATTCTCATGCCTGGCCCTATAATGCCTCAGCATTGAGAAGGTGGTTTTGTTTAAATAGGAAAGTTCTGTCGAACAAATGCGACATTTAACCTGCAGAAAATAATATGAATAGTAAACTAAGAGTCACTTTGAAATGAATTTGAATTCAGATAGATCAAGTGGAAACTCTGAGAGGAACAGGATGAAACAACAAGGAAATTAAAACAAATACCTTATTTTCCAATATGAGATCAAAATGGTCCCACACAGCGGAAACTTTTCTTTTGGCTTGAAGCTGCTCCATAATTCTTGATGAATTTGACGATGAACCGCAAAAGATCAGAGATTCTTTTGGCAGATGCATCCCGTTGACAGATGCGCTTGTTTATAAACACAGTTTGGCGCGTCAGTGTCAGTTCGAAACAGTTCCTGTATCGGTCACATGACTTTCTTGAAGCGATACACGCACCGACACAGGGTTTTGCTCTATGAGCTCGACACATGCGCCGACGCATCGGTGTTGCCGGACCCATCACTAGGGCCTCTGGTAGTTGCTCACCAAGAACAGTTAAAGTTGTGGGACAAACAATTTTAGGGGGACAGGCTAAAGTTGCATCAAATTTGATAAGAAAATGGTCGGAGATAACAGATGTGACAGGAGAGATAGTCAGATTAGACACCTCTATCCCATGGGAGAGAATCAGTGTGTTAGTTAGAGTGTTACCACCACAATGAGTAGGTTCATGTACAGACCGTGTAAACCCAAAAGTATCAGTAAGTGCCAGAAAGGCTTTATTTAGAGGGTCAGATGCCTTATTTAGGTGAATGTTAAAATCACCCATAATTAGAATGTCATCACTATAGACATAATAAAAATTAAAAAAAATCCAAATTCATCTAAAAACTGTGAGTAGGGGCCAGGTGGTCTGTAAAGTACCACAAGGTGGAGTGTTTGCAATTTATTTCCCTGGTGATGGAGATCTGAAGCTACTGGTGAAGGTTTCAATACTACAGCCTCAAAAGAGTTAGAAGCGACATGAATAACAATGTTTCTATATCTAGGTGTGGAATGTGCCTGAGCCCCCTGTTTCTCCCTGCATGATGCCAGCACCCTAAGGTAAAGTATTGAAAAGTCAGTTTTTTGTTTGGAACTGCTTTCGCCACAACATCCGCTCTGGCATTCACCTGTGAAACAAAATCAGGATTGTTAGTGTGTACTTCACATTTGTAGATAGCAACCTGTGTGGGAAGGAGGACAGTGTCAAGGAGATCAGCAACCAAAGTATGGTGGGCAATGGGTTTTCCTAATGCATGTTAAGAAATTGCTATTGGCCCAAAGGTGGCCAAAATCATGCACCACTCCCCATATGTATCTACTGTCTGTGTAGATATTGACTGTTTTGCCAATTTGCCAATTTACATGCTTCTGCCAATGCAACTAACTGCTGCCTGTGCAGAGTAATTTGAGGGGAGTGATTCAGCCAAAATGGTGTCAATGTTGTGTTGTTACAACATAGCCCGCTTGGTTTTTACCAGTTAACTTGGTCTCCTGAGGCTGAACCATCCACAAACAGTTCCAGGTCAGCGTTCTGTAAAGGTGTGTCCCACAGATCAGGTCCCGGAGAGCAGGTTTCTGTTATCTGGTGTTGGGAGAAGAGCAGCAATGTTAAAACATCGAACATTGAACATTTTCCCAGGCTGCGTCGGCCAGTCTGAGTTTTTCTGCTGGAAAGTCTCCAGCTACCTTGGACCACTTGTTCCCCATCTGGGAAAATTATGAGAATGCTGCGTACAGACAGGCGGTGGCTGAGCTCTGTGACAGGATCAGGGCAGCTTTCCCTCTGAGTTTGGACATGGGCAAAATCTCAGCCTGTAGATTTGAGAAGATGAGACTGTATTTGATTATCTCACCAGGCTCAGAGGTCCACACAACACACAGGAGCCTCCAAAGATCAGTTCAGAGTCAACGGTTGTCTTTCTGTAGGTTTAATTCTTAGTTTGCAAACGGACCCACTGCCCTCCTCAAGCAAGAGATGCACAATGAGTACCGAGTACAATAGATTATAGGTTAAATGCAGAACAATCAAGGTTACATCCAGAGACAAAAAGGAGTGTAGCCCTGAGAGAAAAGCGTCAGAGATTACATAGCCATGCAGCCCTGTATCAGCTCCTAGCTTGCCGTTGATGGGGCAAGGTGCCCTGTCAGCTTGCTGACATGTGGAAAAGTACTAAGCATATGATATTTCATAAGGCACAATTGTACAAATACAACACAAATGGTCAAGATGATTAATAAAGCACAATTATCATGAATCATACGAGAATTCCCAATACACCTTTAACGGTCAGGCACCATCATACTTCAAAGATCTCATAGTCCCCTACAATCCCACTGAGACATTGAGCTCCCAGAATACTGGTTTAATGGTGGTTCCCAGAGTTTTCAAGAGTAGAATGGGAGGCAGTCTTCAGTTATCAGGCTCCTCTACTGTGGAACCTTCTCCCAGTTTGGGTTCGGGAGGCAGACACCCTCTGTACCTTTAAGAGTAGGCCTAAAACTTTCCTCTTTAATAAAGCTTATAGTTAGGGTTGACTCAGGCTTGAACCATCCCTTAGTTATGCTGCAATAGGCCTAGACTTCCTTGCCACTGTCGCCTAGTGCTTGCTCTCAGTGGGATTTGTTGGGTCTCTCTGTCACAATCATTGAATTATATTTTTTTATTTTTGTTTTTTCATTAATACTAGATGTACTAAACTGTTCCCAATAGTCTATTCTCTTTATCTCATAGCTTTCCCCTTTGTTCCAATACAGTCTGTTTATGTTAGAGCTTTTATTCAATCAGATTTCAGCCGTGTTGCCAAATTAAAAGAAATCTGCCTTGAGGCCTTCAGAATTGATAGAGCAGGCCCCTGTAATTTAAAATAAATGGCAATGAAACTGTTGCCTCATGGTCCTTTAACCAGATTTTGAGTCGGCGACACCAGGGGCCATCTAGCAGGCCTACAATAGCATTGACATTTCCATGACATTTGATTGGATGGTCAGAGAGCAAACTGGTCAGAGCTAGCAAACCGCATCTATAGCTACTAGCACAAGCTAAAGCATGTTAGTATAGATTTAATAGCTGTTTTTTCAAACCACAATGGCTGAAGGAGGAGGATGAGTTCACTGACTCTGTTGTAGAGGTTATCTGTGCGTCTCAGTTCCAACAATAAGTCCTTTTCTATTACTATGGAGGCTAATACTGAAAGTCACGTCTGTGCAGTCATATTTCTCGCATAAGTATTTTATTTGCTTTAGGGCTGAGAATGTCCACTTGACAGAATCAGTTTTTATGACTTGTCTAAAAATAATCATCAGTTTTGGCAAGTAAAATGCATGTTACTTATATTTTACTGTTTACGTCTTTGTCATTTTATCAGTTAATATTGATGCTGCTACTGGAGATGATGTGATACTTGAACTATAATTGTCAATCAGTCCGGATGAAACAAATCAGGTGTGCCTTAGGGACATTAAGACTTGGATGACCAGCAACTGTCTGCAATTAAACTCAGACAAAGTTATTTTCTAATGATAGAGTTGCTCTAACTAACATTGTGCTGGCCTGCAGCTCCATCTCAGAGTTATCTTTGATCAGGATACGTTCTTTAACTCCCACACAAAACAATATTCTTGGAAAGCCTTTTTCCACCTGTGTAACATTAGCAAAATCAGTCACTTCCCATCTCAAAGGGATGCTGAACAACTAGTCCATGCATTTGTTACTCCCAGGCTGGACTATTGTAATTCATTGGCTGTCCCAACAAGTCTCTAAAGACATTGCAGTTGATCCAAAACACTGCAGCATGATTACTGACAGAAAGATTACATTTCTCCTGTGTTAGCCTCTCTACATTGGCTCCCTGTTAAATCCAGAACAGAATTTAAATTCCTCCTCCACACCTACAAAGCCGTTTATGGTCAGACATCATGGTATCTTAAAGAGGTTATAGTTCTGTACAATCCCACTAGAACCCTATTCTCCCAGAATACTGGTTTACTGGTGGTTCCCAGAGTTTCCAGCAGTAGAATGGGAGGCAGATCCTGTCAAGTAAGTTTTATTTATATAGCACCAAATCACAACAGAAGTTATCTCAGGGCACTTTTCATATAGAGTAGGTCTAGACCGTACTCTTTATTGTTGTATTTACAGAGAAAGACCCAATAGAATTGTTTTAGTTTTACATCGTATTAGCTTGATGCAAGCTTGAGAAACTTTAATTAGAGGGAAAAAGAAGCGTAATCATATCTGATTGAGTAGAGTTTATTTTCAAAACACTGGAATGTCACTATCACAAGGAAGTGAAAGGAATAATAATACAAAGGAATTGTAAGTGATTATATGACTTTGCTACATTTACAGTCAATGAGATACAAGCATGTATTTATTGTAAATATAGGAGTTTCTGAACGTGTGCCAGGCTTCTTTTTCCCCCTCCATGTATCCATTTTCTTAAAAAAGAGAGAACACATCAATATTAACTTTTAACGCAATAATGTAAAGACAGTGAGCACACAGGTGAGTGATAGGGTGGGAGGTGAGGAGTGAAATTTAAAAACAGGTTACATATTGGACCAAACTGGTGATCAAAATACACAGGCTGAGCTGATGAGAGCTCTACTTGAGCTGTCTCGCTGAATGAATGAACAGTAAAAACTGGAAGCAAAAGAATGACAGTCCAGAAAAAGTAAAACAAAGTCAAACTGTTGGGGTTGTCTGGTCTTTGTGACTCTGGTCTTTCTTCTATTTCTCTCAAATTGCTCCTTATTTCCTTTAGCCATCCTCTGATTGTGGCCCTGTTTTGACATAAAGCTTGTTAAACAGGTCCTACACTAACCTCACTTACCCTGCTGTCACTTCAAACACACAGGTGAAACACAGCAGTTTTCAAAGAGGAGTGGCAGCACCCCGTACATACATTGTGTTCATTATCTGTTTGGTGAACAATGTTTTGCTAAATTGAAATTGTAAATGAACCCTAAATATATTGACCCCAATGCCAACAAGTCCAATTGCATTAATATTGAATTTTATGAGTGTTGCTGGTATTCAGTCATGTTAGGGGATTTTTTGAGGGCATTAGAGTATACATTTCAGGGAAACAGTAAATATAGTGCACAACATAGTGAACAGGGAATGACTTTGCACACAACCATTGTCTGTTGTAATCATTCAGTCTCTTGATCAGGATCTTTTGTGGGGATCACTAGATCTGTTTGACTGATCCAGTGAAATTTAGAAAAGAAATGATTTATTGTTTATTTTACCAAAATATGCTAAAATAAGCCTGGATAGATTTGTTGGCACTCCTAAAAAAGATTATAAATCATTGTATTCTAATCATGTTTCAAACTAATGGTTTAACCTTACTTAGTGTCACAGGTGTCTTCAATCTTCAATCAGAGAAAACGTGCCACTGTGTAGTTTGGTATCATTGTGCACCACACTGACCATGGACCAGAGAAAGCAAAGGAGAGAGAGCTGTCTGAGGAGCTCAGAAAGAAAACTGTAGATAATAATCTTAAGGCTATAAGACATCTCCAAGCAGTTTGATGTTTCTGTGACTGCAGTTGCAAATATTATTAAAAAGTGTAAGGTCCATGGGACTGTAGTCAGCCTCCAGGGATGTGGCTGCAAGAAGCAAACAATCCCAGGTTTGATCATAAGGATAGTGCAGATGGTAGACAAAGAGACAAGGAAGACATCCAAAGACATTCAAGCTGAACTCCAAGGTGATGACACCATCCGTCGCCTAGGCACCTGATCTTTTGTCAATGGCATTTTCATTTTATTATCTAAGTTGAATCAAAAATCAAAAGAATCTGATAAACATGGAATAAAGAATAATTGATGCCAATTAATTTTTGTCAGTTTCAAATTATTTCAGAGATAGTTGTAGGTTATTTTTCATGGAAGGGTACCAACAAATTAGTCCACAGGTGTATTAAATTAATTTTGAATGAAGTGCTACATTAAGTATTTTATAGTTTTATGTTTTGTAGTGCTGTTTGTCCCTGTCCTCTCTGGTCTTCTCGGTAGCTCCACCCAGGTGCAACCTGATCGCCACTAATGAGTTGCACCTGGCTGAAGTGCTTAAAAGCTCCTGTCCCCATCTCAGTTTGTGGTCTTATTTTGTATTGTTATTGTGTTTTGACTTATTGTCTGTTGTTTTTCTTGATTTAGTCTTGGTTGTTTTGACAGGTTGATAAATCTCATGGCTCTGGCTGTTCCTAAGGTGTTCTCTATGGTTGATCTGGATCAGTGGTGGAGTGTTGTGCATGCCATAGGGCCACACAGGGTGGGGCATAAGAATTTAAAGAGGCAAAGTTATACAGAGGGTGGATGGCAGATATACAAAGCACACAACCATCACACCAGAGACTTGGGTCACTTCCAGAGTCCTGTCTGTGGGAAGGTTTAGGCAACAAAAGCACTTTGAGGTAAGAGAGAGATGGTGGTTTAGGTTCAGTATAAATTAACAGGTTGTGTGTGTGTGAGACATTGTGAACTGTTTCCCTATTCAACCAGGATCTTTCTCTGACCTGAACCAAGAGGTGTGAGAGTCTAAACAGAAGCAGAAATAACTGTTTCACTTTCATGAAAAAATGGACCACTCCTGTCCATGTCAGCTAAATTAATACATTAAATGTTGTCATTATTTGATGAACACCAAGTTGTGTTAGCTGTCATGAAAAGTTTGAATTTCTCAGTATCAGACTTCCATTTTTCATGTTGAGAAACCTCACTACACTCATCAACCACAACATTAAAACCACTGACAGGTGAAATGAATAACATTAATCATCAATACAAAGTTCTGCTGGGAAACCTTGGGTCTGATATTCATCTGGATGTTACTTTGATACATGCCACCCAACAATGACATCCAAATAAATAAATAAATAAATAAATAAATAAAACCATCTGAAATAACAAGAAAAAAATGCACTTAAATGAGCAGTCACAACTATAAAGGAAAGACATGAAGGCAGAACAGTGTTTAGGGGACCAAAATCTATACTAGTCTACAGGGTGACAACTGAGCAAATCAAGAACTTTGTTGTTCAGTTGTGATTGCTCATATTCTCGTGTAGACCATAAAATCATTGTAGTAAAGGGTCTGAATACTTCTGTGTAGGTTGAGAGTATTAAATATGTTCACATCCTTTCTTCTTCCTATATTGCTTATAAAAAGATAAAGATTTTAAAATAATTTAGATAAACACAAAGAGTTACAGATTTCATACACACAGACCAACATTCTCACACGTTATGTTGGAATCAGCTTCCATAGTTTAAAACATGTGGAAACAGAGTGGGTACTGTACAAAAGCACATTGTAGCCCTGGATGTGATGGTGGTGAAGCTCTGGTGTGAAATACATTCCCAGCAAATGTTCCGATGTGGTATAAATGTTAATGTGTACTTCCTGCACAGTCCATTCTTGCCCAGAGAGTCAGTTACAGCAGACTGAGGGGCAATCATCACAGTGAGGGAGAAGTAACTTGATATTTAGTATTTAGATGACACCCAACAGTGCTGTATTTTCAACTCAGTGCTGACTTGCTGCTTCTCAACTCCCTACTGTCTAGTATAGAAATCCAATAACAACAAAACACATTTTAGTGGTATTCAATGTGCAAGAACAAAAAACAAAAATTCAGCTTTTGGCACGGTAAAAAAAAATTCTGACACATTTTCTTGTAATTGTGATTCCCACACTTCAGCAGTGTCACGTCACAATTATGAGAAAATTTTCACTAATTTACAAGGATCCTCGGTTAATGACATTGTCTTGCTGCTGATTGTGGACTGTGTTGATAGTTTTTCCCACCAACTGTTGAAAATATTCCGCTTCAGCTGAGAACAACATACTTTTATATACACGACAGCAGGAAATAGAAGTCATTTCTCACTGTGCAGCAAATAGGAACAGTGTGGAGGAAGGGTTGATGTGTCAATCAAGTGCAACTTCAACTAGATGTTTTAGTTGGTTACCTATAACAATACCTGAACAATATATATTTGCCATGACCATCCATTTTCCCTTTCCTTTCCTAAGATAATTACAAGATAAAGAACTCATAATTATGAGGAACACAAGAAATCCCTAACAAGAAACAGGCTTGATATTTTGCAACCATGTGAAATTTGCTAGCACCGAGCAAATGAACAAATAAATATAAATAATTCAAACAGCAGAAGCAAAATTTAAGATTTCTTTAAATGTCAATAAAAAATAGTCAATACAAAACACTATTTGACATTTACACTTGTAAAAGCTAATTTGATTCATTTTTTTTAATTTTTTTTATTTGTGTTTAATTTCTATTTTCAAAAATGCAAATCATACCTATATTAACTGATATCTTGGCCACTTTGCAGTGGAACAACCTGAAAACACAACACCTGGTAATATTTTTACCTGGTAATGGTGAAATGTGTTAGCATTTCCTTTTAACTATGGTGTGAAACTGTGAGCTGAGAGAGGTTGGGAAGCTCTGTAGAGCTGTACAGTTGGTGAGAAATCTTTGTGTATTTGTTACTATGATATTACATAGTCATTTGATTCATTGTTCATGTACAAATATTGATTAGTGTAGCTTGAAACATTTTTTTTTTTGTTTTTGCAGTACTGTTTTCTAATACTACCAGATACTGTCATAATTATGACTTAATTATATATATGGAAGGCTTGATTAAGTTAAAAAAAAAATTTAAGCAAGGTGACCACTGAACATTGATATTTTTCCAGTTTCAATGAGGTTTCATTTTCTCTCAGCTGACACTACAGGTAAAACTGACTGAGCTCTCAGGTTTATTCTGACCCAGTTATGATGTTTATCTGCACTGATAAGAAACTGAATCACCTCAGTAAGGGAAGAGAGAATTGTCCATGTGACTAATAAAATGAAACCAGCGGATATATAAGTCCTGAATGGGCTGTATGTTCAGAGTGTGTCCCTGTAGTTCATTTGGAAGGATCCAGATCTTTAATGACTGGTTCTCTGTTCAGGTAGGTGGCCCAGTAGACCAGGTTAAAGCTCCCAAACAGCACAGGGAACATGATGCGGGAGATGCGGTCAATTTTGCTGACGCTGTTAAAAGTTTTCTTGTTCTGCTCAGGCTTTGTCTCTGCTGTGGTCTTGTTGAGATTGCCCAGGGCACACTTGGAAATTGTGGGCAGCGTAGAGTCTTTTGTAATGTTGGGAGCATAGTTGGCCACAGCTACAGCATAGGCATTGTTCTTCTTTGTGATGGCTGCTTCCTTTTTCTGCAAGGAAAATGCCTGAGAGTTAGACATTTGCAGTAAATTCAACTACTTTTCTGTGATCACAATACATATTGTGGTGCAAACAATGGTCTGAGACGGCACAAACTCACTGTGTCTGCGTGATACAGTGAACATAATGTATGCTACTTTGATAACACTACAATATGATTCTGCACTTGTTAGACACATTGTTTGTGTACCAATCAGCAACAACGTGGTAATTAATGAACTGTTAATGACTAAAATGGTCATTTTTCCAATTCAGATACTGATGAACTAACTTGATTTTTTTTTTTTTTTTTTGCCTTTGTACAAGCCCCTTGTAAACAGGTGTCATCAACACAGTGAAAAGATGGTCCAACAAGACTAAAGAGGCTCTGAAGGACTGTTTTGAGACAACTGTGTGGACAGAGCTCTGTGACTCTGGGGAGGACATTGACAGACATCTCAGGACTCAGGAGTGGGTGAATGATCTGAATATATTCTTCAATAGATTGGATCAGTAATATGCCCCTCCCCCTGCTCTGTCATCCCTCCTGCTACCCCCCTCGCCTGCTGGCCTCAGTCTGGATGGCATCAGCTCCAGGCTCCTGAAGTCCTGCACAGATCAGCTGTGTGAGACTGTGGCGCAACTCTTCAATATGAGCCTGATGTTGGGGAGAATGTCACAGCTGTGGAAGACATCCTGCATGGTACCAGTGCCAGCTACAGCAAGGTGGTGCTAACATCCAACCTGATGAAGACCCTGGAATGGCTGATTCTCATTCATCTCCACCCCTGGTGAGACAATTGATGGACCCACGGCAGTTTGCCTACCAGCCTGGCTGGTGGATGATGCAGTCATCTACCTTCTTCACAGAGCTCTCTCTCACCTGGATAAACCTGGGACCACTGTGAGAATCACACCATACAGCCCACACTCCAGAGTTACAAGCTGGAACACATGGGGGTGGACCAGCATCTCACACTCTGGATTTTGGATTACTTCACCAACTGACCAAGTATGTGAGGACACGAGACTGTGTGTCTGACATGGTGGTCTGCAGCACGGGGGCACCACAGGGAACGGTCCTGGCTCTGTTCCTTTTCACCCTCTACACTGCAGACTTCCAGAAACTCACCTCACTGCCACCTGCAAAAGTTCTCTAATGACTCTGCAGTCATCAGTCCCGTCATAAATGAGGATGACAGGGAGTACAGAGAACTGACGCAGGACTTTGTGGACTGGTGCCTGCAGAACTGCCTCCAGATCAATGCAGGGAAGACCAAAGAACTGGAGGTAGATTTCCACAGGAGCAGACACTCCCCTCAACACCAGTGAACATTCAGGGAAGAGACATTGAGATGGTGACATCTTACAAGAACCTGGGTGTTCAGCTGAACAATAGACTGGACTGGACAGACAACACCACTGCAC
>NW_026115430.1:0-12786 GCF_001640805.2 Lates calcarifer | reverse complement strand
AATTTTGCAAATTGCTATAAACTTCACTCTCTCTTAAACCAGTAACAGTCTGAGCTGGACTGATAGGGTCTGTATGGATAAAGATAAAATCCTAATGATACCCATCCCTACAGCTGGTTAGTGGCTTCGCCCTGACTTTAGGCAGATGAGATATTCACTGTTCAAATAACTTCATTATAACCCTTGTTTAAGCATAAATGATTTATATATGCACCCAATAACAGAACTTGCAAAAAAATGCTTTTTGCTCAAAGCTCAAAGCTTGTAAACTCAAGTTAAAACTGAGTTTTATCTCCTTTTTGGGAGGGGGTATCTTGTGTGTGTTGTGTGTGTTTGTGTTTTGTGTTTGTGTTTGAGGGGGGAGGGGAAGAGGAGTTGAATTGAGTCTGTGAGAAGCTGCCACAGAGAGGTTACAGTCAGGAGAGCCAAGAGCTGTCACAGATGATGAGCTCTGAAAAATATTATCACAGAAAATAATTAGCATAAAGCTTTTATTTTAAAATTTTTACATCTCGGAAGTGTGAACTGTTACGCCAGCGTGTGCCCTGCGACCTGCGTTGACCCCGCGGTTGCCGGGGTCCGCGGTCGCCGCTCCCCCGACGGGCGCCGGGTGCGAGGGCCCCGTTCAACGCTGCTCGCAGCTTTATTATTATTAGGGCCCGAGCAACGAGTTGCGTGGGCCCAACGGGGCCATGCAACGAGTTGCAAGGACCCTCTTGTTTTCGGTCTGTTTATTATTATTATTATTATTATTATTAGGGCCCGAGCAACGAGTTGCGTGGGCCCAACGGGGCCATGCAACGAGTTGCAAGGACCCTCTTGTTTTCGTTCGGTTTATTATTATTATTATTATTATTATTTTTTTTCTTCTTTTTCCGCCTCTTTGATCGCCTTTTTGAGGGCCTTAAAATGCGTCAAAACTCCTGAAAATTTGCAGACGCGTCAGGCACGGCGAAAAATTTAAGAATTTAGGGGTCTTGAGCATGGGTGTGGCAAAATGGCCTCGGTAGCGCCACCTACATTTTTAACGGAACAGCCCCTCAAGCCCGTTGCGCCTAAAATCTGAAAATCTGCACACATATGTAACATCCCATGACGCACCAAAAAGTCTCTTGGAGCCATATTCTAAACCCAACAGAAAGTATTTTTATTTTGACCGGAAGGTGAAAAAATTGTGTGTTTTTGGCCATTTCCAGGGGTCGCTTGAACGCGAACTAGTCCTAGACGCATTATCCGATTGACTTCAAAATTTGATAATTTGTTCTTAAGACATAGACGAAGTTAAATTGCAAAAGTTTCGGACTTTTCATTGAAGGGCGTGGAAGTTATGGCCCCTCAAAGTTCGATCACTCGCCACAAAACAGGAAGTTGCTTTAAATTTGCTATATTTCGGCCATACTTTGTCCAAACTGCATCAAACTTTACAGGATTGTTAATGGTACCTATCTGCACACATCCATATGTCAATATTCATACAATTGTTGTAGCACCACCTATTTATAGCAGGAAATGACATATTTTATAGTGTGATGTCCAGTTTCTAGACGGGTGACCAGATTCACTTCAAATGTTGTCAGGACAGACTTAAGGATTTTTGGAAGACTGGCTCCGAAAATTGTGAGTTTTGGTCGAAGCGTGTGCCGGTTCTGGCCCGTCAAAGTTCGGAAACCCAACTTCCTGTTTGAAACCTCAGATTTTGGGGTAACTTCCTGTTGCGACTCTCTACTTTATCCTACAGATGGAGCCATTGTATTACTCTTTGATGGGTTTTTGGAAGGGGGTCTCTGTGTGTGTGTGTGTCTGTGTGTGTCTGAGGGGGGAGGGGAAGAGGAGTTGATTGAGTCTGTGAGAAGCTGCCACAGGGAGGTTACAGTCAAGAGAGCCATGAGCTGTCACAGATGATGAGCTCTGAAAAATATTATCACAGAAAATAATTAGCGTAAAAGCTTTTATTTTAAATTTTTACATCTGGGAAGTGTGAACTGTTACGCCAGCGTGTGCCCTGCGACCTGCGTTGACCCCGCGGTTGCCGGGGTCCCGCGGTCGCCGCTCCCCCGACGGGCGCCGGGTGCGAGGGCCCGTTCAACGCTGCTCGCAGCTTTAATTATTATTATTATTATTTTTTTTCTTCTTTTTCCGCCTCTTAGATCGGCTTTTTGAGGGCCTTAACATGCGTGAAAACTTACCAAAATTTGCAGACGCGTCAGGCACGGCGAAAAATTTAATAATTTAGGGGTCTTGAGCATGGGCGTGGTAAAATGCCCTCGGTAGCGCCACCTACATTTTTAAACGGAACAGCCCCTCAAGCCCGTTGCGCCTAAAAATCTGAAAATCTGCACACATATGTAACATCCCATGACGCACCAAAAAGTCTCTTGGAGCCATATTCTAAACCCAACAGAAAGTATTTTTATTTTGACCGGAAGGTGAAAAAATTGTGTGTTTTTGGCCATTTCCAGGGGTCGCTTGAACGCGAACTAGTCCTAGACGCATTATCCCATTGACTTCAAAACTTAATAGTATGTTCTTAAGACATAGACGATGTTAAATTGCGGCAGATTTTGAGTTTTTGTTGAAGGGCGTGGAAGTTATGGCCCCTCAAAGTTCGATTACTCGCCACGAAACAGGAAGTTGCTTTATTTTTGCTATATTTCGGCCATACTTTGTCCAAACTGCATCAAACTTTACAGGATTGTTAATGGTACCTATCTGCACACATCCATATGTCAATATTCATACAATTGTTGTAGCGCCACCTATTTATAGCAGGAAATGACATATTTTATAGTGTGATGTCCAGTTTCTAGACGGGTGACCAGATTCACTTCAAATGTTGTCAGCCCCTCCTTGACAATTTTTGGAAGACTGGCTCCGAAAATTGTGAGTTTGGGTCGAAGCGTGTGCCGGTTCTGGCCCGTCAAAGTTCGGAAACCCAACTTCCTGTTTGAAACCTCAGATTTTGGGGTAACTTCCTGTTGCGACTCTCTACTTTATCCTACAGATGGAGCCATTGTATTACTCTTTGATGGGTTTTTGGAAGGGGGTCTCTGTGTGTGTGTGTCTGTGTGTGTGTGTTTGAGGGGGGAGGGGAAGAGGAGTTGATTGAGTCTGTGAGAAGCTGCCACAGGGAGGTTACAGTCAAGAGAGCCATGAGCTGTCACAGATGATGAGTTCTGAAAAATATTATCACAGAAAATAATTAGCATAAAAGCTTTTATTTTAAATTTGTTGCAACAAATTCAGGTTTCTTACAGCATTTTCCTTATTGAAAACTAAATTCTACCTGAAATGTATCAATAAAAATCTTCTTTTGCAGTTAATGTCACCAGTTTATAGTTTAGTTTTAATAGCATTCCCTGTCACTGATGTGCCTTTAATTATCGGTTCTATCAGGGATCATTTATGTGTTTATCTTACGGGGGTGAGCCACCTCACAGGTTGGTTATATTACCTGTTGACCTCAGCTCAGTGAGCTAAGACAATGTTTAATGCAGTGTTTTTTCTGATATGAAAATGGATATTATTCAGCACATCTAACCTCAGCAGGCCCCTCTTCAGAAACTCATATCTGCAGATGTCAAAGCTGGCTCAAAAAATTAAACTGGCTTCAAATTAATTTTAAGGAATTGTAGGTTATTTTGAATTCATGTAATCTTTCTCCATCACCCTTTCTGTTTCTTTCCATCTCTCTACTCATCTTCTCCCATATGTCTCCCCTTGACCAAAGCTGAGCGTGGATTGATGCTGTCTTTACAGTTTGGTTTTGATCAGTTAGGAAATTTCACACGGGGTCAGCTGATTTTTTCATGTTACTCAGTGTACGGCGACAGGAAAAGTGCACTAGGTCCACGGGCGTCGAGGTGAACCAGCTGAATATAAGCCACTCAAGTTGACGACAAGTGCATTGAAAAGTAAAAGCTGCTGGCCTTTACCTTTTCTTTGTCAAAGCGCCTGTTCGGCAAGTAGTTAGTAAAGTAATATTTTCAGCCTTGTCCACAGTCTCATAACATGTTTAACAGGAAGCACAGCACGCTGGTTAAGCTCATGGCAAACTGTTACTAACAGCTAAAATGAAAGCTTGTCTGTATGTAGTCTAACTGGTTAGTTTGTCACTAATCTCCAAATTTTGCAAATTGCTATAAACTTCACTCTCTTAAACCAGTAACAGTCTGAGCTGGACTGATAGGGGTCTGTATGGATAAAGATAAAATCCTAATGATACCCATCCCTACAGCTGGTTAGTGGCTTCGCCCTGACTTTAGGCAGATGAGATATTCACTGTTCAAATAACTTCATTATAAGCCTTGTTTAAGCATAAATGATTTATATATGCACCCAATAACAGAACTTAAAAAAATGCTTTTGCTCAAAGCTCAAAGCTTTTAAACTCAAGTTAAAACTGAGTTTTATCTCCTTTTGGGAGGGGGTATCTGTGTGTGTGTGTGTGTGTGTGTGTGTGTGTGTGTGTGTTTGTGTTTGTGTTTGAGGGGGGAGGGGAAGAGGAGTTGATTGAGTCTGTGAGAAGCTGCCACAGGGAGGTTACAGTCAAGAGAGCCAAGAGCTGTCACAGATGATGAGCTCTGAAAAATATTATCACAGAAAATAATTAGCGTAAAAGCTTTTATTTAAAATTTTTACATCTCGGAAGTGTGAACTGTTACGCCAGCGTGTGCCCTGCGACCTGCGTTGACCCCGCGGTTGCCGGGGTCCCGCGGTCGCCGCTCCCCCGACGGGCGCCGGGTGCGAGGGCCCGTTCAACGCTGCTCGCAGCTTTAATTATTATTATTTTTTTTCTTCTTTTTCCGCCTCTTTGATCGCCTTTTTGAGGGCCTTAACATGCGTCAAAACTCCTGAAAATTTGCAGACGCGTCAGGCACGGCGAAAAATTTAATAATTTAGGGGTCTTGAGCATGGGTGTGGCAAAATGGCCTCGGTAGCGCCACCTACATTTTTAAACGGAACAGCCCCTCAAGCCCGTTGCGCCTAAAAATCTGAAAATCTGCACACATATGTAACATCCCATGACGCACCAAAAAGTCTCTTGGAGCCATATTCTAAACCCAACAGAAAGTATTTTTATTTTGACCGGAAGGTGAAAAAATAGTGTGTTTTTGGCCATTTCCAGGGGTCGCTTGAACGCGAACTAGTCCTAGACGCATTATCCGATTGACTTCAAAATTTGATAATTTGTTCTTAAGACATAGACGAAGTTAAATTGCAAAAGTTTTGGACTTTTCATTGAAGGGCGTGGAAGTTATGGCCCCTCAAAGTTCGATCACTCGCCACAAAACAGGAAGTTGCTTTAAATTTGCTATATTTCGGCCATACTTTGTCCAAACTGCATCAAACTTTACAGGATTGTTAATGGTACCTACCTGCACACATCCATATGTCAATATTCATACAATTGTTGTAGCACCACCTATTTATAGCAGGAAATGACATATTTTATAGTGTGATGTCCAGTTTCTAGACGGGTGACCAGATTCACTTCAAATGTTGTCAGGACAGACTTAAGGATTTTTGGAAGACTGGCTCCGAAAATTGTGAGTTTTGGTCGAAGCGTGTGCCTGTTCTGGCCTGTCAAAGTTCGGAAACCCAATTTTGTCTCAGAAAGGTCAGATTTTGGGGTAACTTCCTGGTGCAACTCTCTACTTTATCCTATAGATGGAGCCATTGTATTACTCTTTGATGGATTTTTGGAAGGGGGTCTCTGTGTGTGTGTGTGTGTGTGTGTGTGTGTGTGTGTGTGTGTGTTTGTGTTTGTGTTTGAGGGGGGAGGGGAAGAGGAGTTGATTGAGTCTGTGAGAAGCTGCCACAGGAAGGTTACAGTCAAGAGAGCCAAGAGCTGTCACAGATGATGAGCTCTGAAAAATATTATGACAGAAAATAATTAGCATAAAAGCTTTTATTTAAAACTTTTACATCTCGGAAGTGTGAACTGTTACGCCAGCGTGTGCCCTGCGACCTGCGTTGACCCCGCGGTTGCCGGGGTCCCGCGGTTGCCACTCCCCCGACGGGCGCCGGGTGCGAGGGCCCGTTCAACGCTGCTCGCAGCTTTAATTAGGGCCCGAGCAACGAGTTGCGTGGGCCCAACGGGGCCATGCAACGAGTTGCAAGGACCCTCTTGTTTTCGGTCTGTTTATTATTATTATTATTATTATTAGGGCCCGAGCAACGAGTTGCGTGGGCCCAACGGGGCCATGCAACGAGTTGCAAGGACCCTCTTGTTTTCGTTCGGTTTATTATTATTATTATTATTATTATTATTTTTTTTCTTCTTTTTCCGCCTCTTTGATTGCCTTTTTGAAGGCCTTAACATGCGTCAAAACTCCTGAAAATTTGCAGACGCGTCAGGCACGGCGAAAAATTTAAGAATTTAGGGGTCTTGAGCATGGGTGTGGCAAAATGGCCTCGGTAGCGCCACCTACATTTTTAACGGAACAGCCCCTCAAGCCCGTTGCGCCTAAAAATCTGAAAATCTGCACACATATGTAACATCCCATGACGCACCAAAAAGTCTCTTGGAGCCATATTCTAAACCCAACAGAAAGTATTTTTATTTTGACCGGAAGGTGAAAAAATTGTGTGCTTTTGGCCATTTCCAGGGGTCGCTTGAACGCGAACTAGTCCTAGACGCATTATCCGATTGACTTCAAAATTTGATAATTTGTTCTTAAGACATAGATGAAGTTAAATTGCAAAAGTTTCTGACTTTTCATTGAAGGGCGTGGAAGTTATGGCCCCTCAAAGTTCGATCACTCGCCACAAAACAGGAAGTTGCTTTATATTTGCTATATTTCGGCCATACTTTGTCCAAACTGCATCAAACTTTACAGGATTGTTAATGGTACCTATCTGCACACATCCATATGTCAATATTCATACAATTGTTGTAGCACCACCTATTTATAGCAGGAAATGACATATTTTATAGTGTGATGTCCAGTTTCTAGACGGGTGACCAGATTCACTTCAAATGTTGTCAGCCCCTCCTTGACAATTTTTGGAAGAAGTCCTCCGAAAATTGTGAGTTTTGGTCGAAGCGTGTGCCGGTTCTGGCCCGTCAAAGTTCGGAAACCCAACTTCCTGTTTGAAACCTCAGATTTTGGGGTAACTTCCTGTTGCGACTCTCTACTTTATCCTACAGATGGAGCCATTGTATTACTCTTTGATGGGTTTTTGGAAGGGGGTCTCTGTGTGTGTGTGTTTGTGTTTGTGTTTGAGGGGGGAGGGGAAGAGGAGTCGATTGAGTCTGTGAGAAGCTAACACAGGGGAGGATACAGTCAAGAGAGCCAAGAGCTGTCACAGATGATGAGCTCTGAAAAATATTATCTCAGAAAATAATTAGCATAAAAGCTTTTATTTTAAATTTGTTGCAACAAATTCAGGTTTCTTACAGCGTTTTCCTTATTGAAAACTAAATTCTACCTGAAATGTATCAATAAAAATCTTCTTTTGCAGTTAATGTCACCAGTTTATAGTTTAGTTTTAATAGCATTCCCTGTCACTGATGTGCCTTTAATTATCGGTTCTATCAGCGTTCATTTATGTGTTTATCTTACGGGGGTGAGCCACCTCACAGGTTGGTTATATTACCTGTTGACCTCAGCTCAGTGAGCTAAGACAATGTTTAATGCAGTGTTTTTTCTGATATGAAAATGGATATTATTCAGCACATCTAACCTCAGCAGGCCCCTCTTCAGAAACTCATATCTGCAGATGTCAAAGCTGGCTCAAAAAATTAAACTGGCTTCAAATTAATTTGAAGGAATTGTAGGTTATTTTGAATTCATGTAATCTTACCATATGTCTCCCCTTGACCAAAGCTGAGCGTGGATTGATGCTGTCTTTACAGTTTGGTTTTGATCAGTTAGGAAATTTCACAAGGGGTCAGCTGATTTTTTCGTGTTACTCAGTGTACGGCAACAGGAAAAGTGCATGTCTACATCCACCGGCGTCGAGGTGAACCAGCTGAATATAAGCCACTCAAGTTGACGACAAGTGCATTGAAAAGTAAAAGCTGCTGGCCTTTACCTTTTCTTTGTAAAAGCGCCTGTTCAGCCAGTAGTTAGTAAAGTAATATTTTCAGCGTTGTCCACAGTCTCATGACATGTTTAACAGGAAGCACAGCACGCTGGTTAAGCTCATGGCAAACTGTTACTAACAGCTAAAATGAAAGCTTGTCTGTATGTAGTCTAACTGGTTAGTTTGTCACTAATCTCCAAATTTTGCAAATTGCTATAAACTTCACTCTCTTAAACCAGTAACAGTCTGAGCTGGACTGATAGGGGTCTGTATGGATAAAGATAAAATCCGAATGATACCCATCCCTACAGCTGGTTAGTGGCTTCGCCCTGACTTTAGGCAGCTGAGATATTCACTGTTCAAATAACTTCATTATAAGCCTTGTTTAAGCATAAATGATTTATATATGCACCCAATAACAGAACTTAAAAAAAATGCTTTTGCTCAAAGCTCAAAGCTTTTAAACTCAAGTTAAAACTGAGTTTTATCTCCTTTTGGGAGGGGGTATCTCTCTCTGTGTTTGTGTGTGTGTGTGTGTGTGTGTGTGTGTGTTTGTGTTTGTGTTTGAGGGGGGAGGGGAAGAGGAGTTGATTGAGTCTGTGAGAAGCTGCCACAGAGAGGTTACAGTCAGGAGAGCCAAGAGCTGTCACAGATGATGAGCTCTGAAAAATATTATCACAGAAAATAATTAGCGTAAAAGCTTTTATTTTAAATTTTTACATCTCGGAAGTGTGAACTGTTACGCCAGCGTGTGCCCTGCGACCTGCGTTGACCCCGCGGTTGCCGGAGTCTCGCGGTCGCCGCTCCCCCGACGGGCGCCGGGTGCGAGGGCCCGTTCAACGCTGCTCGCAGCTTTAATTAGGGCCCGAGCAACGAGTTGCGTGGGCCCAACGGGGCCATGCAACGAGTTGCAAGGACCCTCTTGTTTTCGTTCGGTTTATTATTATTATTATTATTATTATTTTTTTTCTTCTTTTTCCGCCTCTTTGATCGCCTTTTTGAGGGCCTTAAAATGCGTCAAAACTCCTGAAAATTTGCAGACGCGTCAGGCACGGCGAAAAATTTAAGAATTTAGGGGTCTTGAGCATGGGTGTGGCAAAATGGCCTCGGTAGCGCCACCTACATTTTTAACGGAACAGCCCCTCAAGCCCGTTGCGCCTAAAAATCTGAAAATCTGCACACATATGTAACATCCCATGACGCACCAAAAAGTCTCTTGGAGCCATATTCTAAACCCAACAGAAAGTATTTTTATTTTGACCGGAAGGTGAAAAAATTGTGTGTTTTTGGCCATTTCCAGGGGTCGCTTGAACGCGAACTAGTCCTAGACGCATTATCCGATTGACTTCAAAATTTGATAATTTGTTCTTAAGACATAGACGAAGTTAAATTGCAAAAGTTTCGGACTTTTCATTGAAGGGCGTGGAAGTTATGGCCCCTCAAAGTTCGATCACTCGCCACAAAACAGGAAGTTGCTTTAAATTTGCTATATTTCGGCCATACTTTGTCCAAACTGCATCAAACTTTACAGGATTGTTAATGGTACCTATCTGCACACATCCATATGTCAATATTCATACAATTGTTGTAGCACCACCTATTTATAGCAGGAAATGACATATTTTATAGTGTGATGTCCAGTTTCTAGACGGGTGACCAGATTCACTTCAAATGTTGTCAGGACAGACTTAAGGATTTTTGGAAGACTGGCTCCGAAAATTGTGAGTTTGGGTCGAAGCGTGTGCCGGTTCTGGCCCGTCAAAGTTCGGAAACCCAACTTCCTGTTTGAAACCTCAGATTTTGGGGTAACTTCCTGTTGCGACTCTCTACTTTATCCTACAGATGGAGCCATTGTATTACTCTTTGATGGGTTTTTGGAAGGGGGTCTCTGTGTGTGTGTGTCTGTGTGTGTCTGAGGGGGGAGGGGAAGAGGAGTTGATTGTGTCTGTGAGAAGCTGCCACAGAGAGGTTACAGTCAGGAGAGCCATGATCTGTCACAGATGATGAGCTCTGAATAATATTATCACAGAAAATAATTAGCATAAAAGCTTTTATTTAAAATTTTTACATCTGGGAAGTGTGAACTGTTACGCCAGCGTGTGCCCTGCGACCTGCGTTGACCCCGTGGTTGCCGGGGTCCCCGGTCGCCGCTACCCCGACGGACGCCGGGTGCGAGGGCCCGTTCAACGCTGCTCGCAGCTTTAATTATTATTATTATTATTTTTTTTCTTCTTTTTCCGCCTCTTAGATCGGCTTTTTGAGGGCCTTAACATGCGTGAAAACTTACCAAAATTTGCAGACGCGTCAGGCACGGCGAAAAATTTAATAATTTAGGGGTCTTGAGCATGGGCGTGGTAAAATGCCCTCGGTAGCGCCACCTACATTTTTAAACGGAACAGCCCCTCAAGCCCGTTGCGCCTAAAAATCTGAAAATCTGCACACATATGTAACATCCCATGACGCACCAAAAAGTCTCTTGGAGCCATATTCTAAACCCAACAGAAAGTATTTTTATTTTGACCGGAAGGTGAAAAAATTGTGTGTTTTTGGCCATTTCCAGGGGTCGCTTGAACGCGAACTAGTCCTAGACGCATTATCCCATTGACTTCAAAACTTAATAGTATGTTCTTAAGACATAGACGATGTTAAATTGCGGCAGATTTTGAGTTTTTGTTGAAGGGCGTGGAAGTTATGGCCCCTCAAAGTTCGATTACTCGCCACGAAACAGGAAGTTGCTTTATTTTTGCTATATTTCGGCCATACTTTGTCCAAACTGCATCAAACTTTACAGGATTGTTAATGGTACCTATCTGCACACATCCATATGTCAATATTCATACAATTGTTGTAGCGCCACCTATTTATAGCAGGAAATGACATATTTTATAGTGTGATGTCCAGTTTCTAGACGGGTGACCAGATTCACTTCAAATGTTGTCAGCCCCTCCTTGACAATTTTTGGAAGACTGGCTCCGAAAATTGTGAGTTTGGGTCGAAGCGTGTGCCGGTTCTGGCCCGTCAAAGTTCGGAAACCCAACTTCCTGTTTGAAACCTCAGATTTTGGGGTAACTTCCTGTTGCGACTCTCTACTTTATCCTACAGATGGAGCCATTGTATTACTCTTTGATGGGTTTTTGGAAGGGGGTCTCTGTGTGTGTGTGTGTCTGTGTGTGTGTGTTTGAGGGGGAGGGGAAGAGGAGTTGATTGAGTCTGTGAGAAGCTGCCACAGAGAGGTTACAGTCAAGAGAGCCATGAGCTGTCACAGATGATGAGCTCTGAAAAATATTATCACAGAAAAATAATTAGCATAAAAGCTTTTATTTTAAATTTGTTGCAACAAATTCAGGTTTCTTACACTGTTTCCCTTATTGAAAACTAAATTCTACCTGAAATGTATCAATAAAAATCTTCTTTTGCAGTTAATGTCACCAGTTTATAGTTTAGTTTTAATAGCATTCCCTGTCACTGATGTGCCTTTAATTATCGGTTCTATCAGGGATCATTTATGTGTTTATCTTACGGGGGTGAGCCACCTCACAGGTTGGTTATATTACCTGTTGACCTCAGCTCAGTGAGCTAAGACAATGTTTAATGCAGTGTTTTTTCTGATATGAAAATGGATATTATTCAGCACATCTAACCTCAGCAGGCCCCTCTTCAGAAACTCATATCTGTAGATGTCAAAGCTGGCTCAAAAAATTAAACTGGCTTCAAATTAATTTTAAGGAATTCTAGGTTATTTTGAATTGATGTAATCTTTCTCCATCACCCTTTCTGTTTCTTTCTATCTCTCTACTCATCTTCTCCCATATGTCTCCCCTTGAACAAAGCTGAGCGTGGATTGATGCTGTCTTTACAGTTTGGTTTTGATCAGTTAGGAAATTTCACAAAGGGTCAGCTGATTTTTTCGTGTTACTCAGTGTACGGCGACAGGAAAAGTGCACTAGGTCCACCGGCGTCGAGGTTAACCAGCTGAATATAAGCCACTCAAGTTGACGACAAGTGCATTGAAAAGTAAAAGCTGCTGGCCTTTACCTTTTCTTTGTCAAAGCACCTGTTTGGCCAGTAGTTAGTAAAGTAATATTTTCAGCGTTGTCCACAGTCTCATGACATGTTTAACATGAAGCACAGCACGCTGGTTAAGCTCATGGCAAACTGTTACTAACAGCTAAAATGAAAGCTTGTCTGTATGTAGTCTAACTGGTTTAGTTTGTCACTAATCTCCAAATTTTGCAAATTGCTATAAACTTCACTCTCTTAAACCAGTAACAGTCTGAGCTGGACTGATAGGGGTCTGTATGGATAAAAGATAAAATCCTAATGATACCCATCCCTACAGCTGGTTAGTGGCTTCGCCCTGACTTTTAGGCAGATGAGATATTCACTGTTCAAATAACTTCATTATAAGCCTTGTTTAAGCATAAATGATTTATATATGCATCCCAATAACAGAACTTAAAAAAGAATGCTTTTGCTCAAAGCTCAAAGCTTGTAAACTCAAGTTAAAACTGAGTTTTATCTCCTTTTTGGGAGGGGTCTGTGTGTGTGTGTGTGTGTGTGTGTGTTTGTTGTTTTTGAGGGGGGGGGGAAGAGGAGTTGATTGAGTCTGTGAGAAGCTGCCACAGAGAGGTTACAGTCAGGAGAGCCAAGAGCTGTCACAGATGATGAGCTCTGAAAAATATTATCACAGAAAATAATTAGCAAAAAGCTTTTATTTAAAATTTTTACATCTCGGAAGTGTGAACTGTTACGCCAGCG
>NW_026115429.1:0-43487 GCF_001640805.2 Lates calcarifer | reverse complement strand
ACTCACCTTGTAATGACTCTGTAATAACGTGTCGTCTCAGTAACATGAAGGTGCAGCACCTGGGTGTCAGCTTCAGAGCAGAGCAGCATCTTCTTTGAGACTGGAGGCTTTTGATGACAGCAGCTCTGCACATCAACATCAAGCTGAAGAATTCACTTTTTGTGGGAGGGAGGAATCTCACACAGCTACCTCAGCTACCTCCACCCTGCTGCTACTGATCAACAAGGAGTTTTCCACACCAAGTTTTCCAGCTGGGGGAAGTCAGAAGAGCTCACAGACACTGGTGTGCTAGAAAACAGTAGAAACATGAAGTAACAGTCTACACTGAGAAACATTCAGGGATTTACACACACACACACTTTCCTCACATCCACACATCATTGGAACATTTCAGAAATGACAACAACTTTTTTAGTGTGTTTGATATTTTTAATAATACGCTCTAAAAAGGTTCCAAACAAGATGATTTGAATATTTGGTTTCATTCTTTTCTAAGTGCTGGTTAAGGTCTGTGAGAGTGCTTCAGAGTTCACTCATGCATTAAAGGGTTAAACATTGATTCTGTTTAAAGACATTGATTCATTATTGTGTCAGAAAACCAACTTCTACAAATAACAAACGACTTTCAAACTTTCATACTGTAAAATCATATTCTTTACATTTATTACTGATAGAGTAGAACTGTGTGAGATTACTGAACAGTTCAGATCAGTTCTGTGTTTCAGTCACTGCTGCTTTTCTTTCTTTCCTCTAAATCTGTTAACAGGGTGTTTTTCACCAGCACAGGTCTCAGTGTGAAGGGTTTTCTGCTCTGAGGACACCTGATTTTCCTCTGATCCTCATAAACTCAGCAGCCTTGGATACAGCTCATACAGCAGCTGTGTCCACAGGGAATCATCACCAGATCCTTCAGGAGATCCAAACAGATCAGACACCCAGAATCCTATTCAGTCTGACTTTGAGAAAGACCCCCACCGCTCCCACCTGCAGAGAGAGAGTCAGAGCAGAGAGGAGGTGGATCAGTGTTTACAGAGACTCTTCATCAGTCAGTCAGTGATGCAGCACATCCAGTATAAAGAGCAGCAGGGACTTCAGTCCTGTTCAGAGCAGCAGTGGAGCAGCAGTGGAGCAGCTGTGGAGCGGAGCCAGCTTCCTTTCAGCTCTCATGTTAACAGATTGGAGTGAACACAGTCACAGCTTTACAGGAAACACTGGATCTCTGCTCTGATACTAACTGTGTTTAGGACAATACTGATCAAACTACTGACCTCACAGTCTTCAGTCTGTAGTCTGGGTCCTTCACAAGATCTAACAGATCCTCCATGTCTGAATCATACAGGTAGTTTCCTCTCAGGTCCAGTTCTCTCAGATGGGAGGGGTTGGACTTCAGAGCTGAGGCCAGAGAAGAACAGCTGATCTCTGACAAACTGCAGAGACTCAACCTGAATAAAGAATAAAAGATGTGAGTTTAGGAGACAAAGTTCCTGCTTGAAACCATTCAGTGTTTCATCATCTGTTCAGAGCTGAAGAAGGTTTAGAATGAACAAGTTTAGAAACTGGAAACTCCAAACACCTGAACCAACAGGATGCAGGTTAAAAACAGTCAGAGACACAAAGAGAAACCAGCTCTCATTAATATTAATGACAACATGCTGCTGCTTCAATAAAGACGTAGTGACTTCAGCTCTTAAACTCTGCAGCTCCACCACAGGCTCCATCTACAAACTCAGGCTGTGCAGACACATTTATCTGAGATTCAACTAAAGATCCTCAAGTTTTCAAAGACAACAAACATGTCAGAAGAAAACAGACTTTACCATTAAGATCCTCAGTGTGGATCAGTATAATATGAGCCTGATGTCTGCAGGTTAGAGTCAACACAACTTTCACATCAGATTCATCTCAGCACAGAAATAAAATATGGAGTCTGACCTCAGAGTCTCCAGTCTACAGTCTGGACTCTGCAGAAAACCACACAGCTCCTTCACTCCTGAATCCTTCAGGTCTTCATTGTGACTCAGGTCCAGATCTCTCAGATGGGAGGGGTTGGACTTCAGAGCTGAGACCAGAGAAGAACAGCTGATCTCTGACAACCTGCAGTTCATCAACCTGAATAAAGAAGAGAAGTTTAGGAGACAAAGTTCCTGAAACCACTAAATGTTGCATCATCTGTTCAGAGCTGAAGAAGGTTTAGGCTAAACAAGGTATTCAAGACATCCCTCCAACCAGAAGGAAGGCACCAAGGAAGAATCCTCATCAGATGCTCAGACCATTTCTCCATCACTTGGAGCAGAAACAGACTCATCAGATTCATCTCATAAATAAAATATGGAGTCTGACCTCAGAGTCTCCAGTCTACAGTCTGGACTCTGCAGAAAACCACACAGCTCCTTCACTCCTGAATCCTTTAGCTTGTTTCCTCTCAGGTCCAAATCTCTCAGATGGGAGGGGTTGGACTTCAGAGCTGAGACCAGAGAAGAACAGCTGATCCATGACAAACTGCAGTTCTTCAACCTGAATAAAGAATAAAAAATGTGGATCAAATCATTGATAATCAATCAGATCTGTCCTGATCAATGATGTTTAGTCTAAAATGAGTAGAGTGACTTTGTCCTTCTGTTATTGTGGATCATCATAATGTCAGCCTTCTACAGACATCATCCAAATGTCAGCTCAACATTCAGACACCTGTTCATGTCAACACTGATTCAGAACCTGCTGCTGACCTCAGTCAGTGAACTGACCTCAGAGTCTCCAGTTTACAGTTTGGACTCTTTAGTCCATCAGACAGGATCTTCACTCCTGAATCCTTCAGGTATTTGTTTCCACTCAGGTCCAGTTCAGTCAGATGGGAGGGGTTGGACTTCAGAGCTGAGGCCACGACTTCACAGTGAGTCTCTGAGAGTCCACAATCAGCGAGTCTGTGATCAGAGAAAATATCAAACCTGTTACAATAAAATCAGTTTGTTATGAAAATAAACTCAATACATCTGATGATAAAACATGTTATAATGTGATGAACATCTGTGGTAATTCATAAACAATAACTCTGGTCTGACCAGTAGTTAATGGAGACTGATGATAATGTCAGCAAACTTTAAATAGATAATGTTGTGTAAATGACAATAATGAGTCACTTCACTAATCTGATAATGTTTCTCTACTTGTTCAACAGTTAAATAATATTTCATCATTAATCATTATCCCACAAGTGTTTGTTGTTTATGATACAGATCTTATTAAAACTTATTAAAACCTCATAAATCATTAATACTGAACTCCAGTGATTTATCACCACACTGCTCTAACACTGTCACAATAGACATTTAATTAAAAACATAAAGAGATATCATCGTTTTTTTTCCACACATTCTTCTTCCTTCTGAAAACCTGCCTACATTACCCATAATGCAACTCAACTAATTTAACAGTTGTGCTAGTAGCAGCTAATGTATCCTGGAGCCTGCAGCAGAGATGAGGGGGGCTACAGAGATCTGGTTCTTTCTAACTCTACACCTCCAGAGTCTTCAGACCCAAAAGACTCTGACTCAAGTGACATCACTTGAGGATATTTATCAGACTTCACTCAGCTCCTGGAGACTCTAAAGGCTGCTCAGTTACAGTCAAACTCCCTAACGGGACTTGGCGATAAAACAATCTCATTCTGGGATTGCAGAGAAATTTATACAGATTAAGACGATAAGTTTAGGGCATTTTCTTCCAACAGCCTATCACGACGACTACAGCCAATCAGGCAGCAGTTTCTAGTTTGCACGTCAGATTACACACCCATTTCCTGAGAACTTCAGTACTAAGAACTTAATTACTAATCTACGCTGATTGATGATGTTAAAGTTTGTGTAAGGCAGTGATACTAGTGATGTTCTGAGTTAGTCACACCACAGTGCTAATAACCACCCAGCTAAATTTCAATGGTTAAATTTATAGAAAATATATAGAATCTGGTTTCAAAATCATGAAAAAAAATCTCTCAGCTCTAAGACGCTGGGGGCGTGTCCACTGCAGGCACTGAAACCACGCCCACTCAGTGCAGCACAGTGACTGTTAGCATCCTGCTAGCATCCTGTTAGCTCCCTATTCTGCACGTTTGAGCCACTGGAGCTTTTTGTTGATCAAACGACCTGTCCTCAGATCTTCAAGAAACTAGTTGCACTGTTTATACAGTCGTATTACTGATGTTACCAAAGAATAGAGATGTTACACTGATACTAAACTAACACTGTGATAACTAGTGTCTTATTATGACAAGTTTTATAACTCATCTCCAAGAGGATATACACACACACAGACAGACAGCGGGACAGGAGGGTGAAGGCCGTGGAGGGAGACAGTCAGACGGATTATCAGTGAGTTCCCGACAACAGAGCTAGCTAGCAAGAACTATAATAGTCGAGCAGGAGAAGCACTGATGCTAACGCAGCGCTGCTATTTAAAACGGTCACAGCGTCAGGGGTGGGGTTATGCTGAGTGATGCTCCAGTGCGTCATCGAGCCACCATTTCAGACCTGCTCATAAAATCCAGAAAATGGAACTGTCAAAGGGTCTAACTTCACAATGGTGTAATACATAGTTTACAGTCTGTTTAAAGGAACTGTTTGAACTCTAAAACAACTAATGTGTTTAGAGACAAATCTCTGAATTTGTTTCACACAGACTTTAATGATCATGTCTGGACTCACCGAGCCTTCCTGCAGTTCCTCACAGCTGGGATCAGTCTCCGTCGTCCCTCCAGTGACGTCTTGTACTTCTCCAGGTCCAACTCATCCAGAACCTCCTCTGACATCTGCAGCATGTAGGCCAGAGCTGAGCACTGGGTCCTAGAGAGGTTCTGCTCTGATCTGTTCTCTGACTTCAGGAACTCTTGGATCTCCTGATGGACTGAGTGGTCGTTCATCTCCATCAGACAGTGGAAGATGTTGATGCTTCTGTCAGGAAGTATTTTTGTCTTCTTCATCTTCTTCAGGTTGTTGATGGCTCTTTGGATGATTTCTGGACTGTTCTCTGTCTGACCCAGCAGACCTCCTAAGACTCTCTGGTTGGACTCCAGAGAGAGGCCATGAAGGAAGCGAACAAACAGGTCCAGGTGGCCATTTTTACTGTCAAGAGATTTTATTACTGCTCTCATCAGGAAGTCATCCAGAGACAGGTTATGATATGTGTTGTTCCAGTCTTTTCCCAGGAAGTCCTCCAGTACCTGTGTCTTCCTGTTGGTGAAACAGTGGAACATGTAGACTGCAGCCAGAAACTCCTGAACGCTCAGATGAACAAAGCAGTAGACTGTTTTCTGGAAGATCACACTCTCTCTTTTGAAGATCTCTGTACAAACTCCTGAGTACACCAAGGCCTCTGTCACATCAAGACCACACTGCTCCAGGTCTTCTTGGTAGAACATGATGTTTCCTTTCTCCAGATGTTCAAACGCCAGCCTCCCCAGCTTCAGAAGAACTTCCCTGTCAGCCTCCGTCAGCTCCTGTGGACTCGTCTCATGTCCCTCATGGTACTTGTTCTTCTTCCTCTTTGTCTGAACCAGCAGGAAGTGTGAGTACAGGTCAGTCAGGGTCTTGGGCAGCTCTCCTCTCTGCTCTGTAGTCAACATGTGCTCCAGAACTGTAGCAGTGATCCAGCAGAAGACTGGGATTTGACACATGATGTGGAGGGTCCTGGAGGTCTTGATGTGTGAGATGGTTCTGTTGGACAGCTCTTCATCACTGGATCTCCTCCTGAAGTACTCCTCCTTCTGTGGGTCAGTGAAGCCTCGTACTTCTGTTACCCTGTCAACACATGAAGGAGGGATCTGATTGGCCGCTGCAGGTCTGGAAGTTATCCAGACCAGAGCCGAGGGAAGCAGATTCCCCTGGATGAGGTTTGTCAGCAGCTGGTTGACTGATGACTTCTGTGTGACGTCAGACACAACCTTCCTGTTGTTGAAATCCAGTGAAAGTCTGCTTTCATCCAGGCCGTCAAAGATGAACAGAACTTTACAGACAGCCAGCTTCTCTGCTGTGACCTTCTGTAATGTTGGATGGAAAACATGGAGCAGCGTGAGAAGACTGTACTGCTCATCTCTGATCAGGTTCAGCTCCCTGAACGAAAGCAGAACCAGCAGACTGACATCTTGGTTTTCCGAGCCCTCTGCCCAGTCCAGAGTGAACTTCTGCACTGAGAAGGTTTTTCCAACACCAGCGACGCCGTTGGTCAGAACCACTCTGATGTGTCTCTGTTGGTAAGGTAAGGCTTTAAAGATGTCCTGGAACCTGATTGGAGTGTCATGGAGGGTCTTCTTCTTGGAAGCTGTCTCCAGCTGCCTCACCTCATGTTGGGTATTAACCTCTTCACTCTGTCCCTCTGTGATGTAGAGCTCAGTGTAGATCCTGTTGAGGAGGGTTCTACTTCCTGTTCCATCAGTTCCTTCAGTCACACGTTCACATCTCCTCCTCAGACTGATCTGATGTTCATCTAAAACCTCCTGCAGACCACTATCTGCTCAAAGACAACAGATATCCATTCAGTAAGTCAAGAATTATTAGGTATTGTAACAAAGAGAAATGGACGTATCCCCAGTCTTACTTTGTTCAGTGCTGGTCTGACTGGCTGTCTGCAGTCCAGGTCCTGGTCTGGATCTTTGTCTCCTCCTCCTCCTCCTCTTCTTCTCTCTGTGAAAACACAGTCACAGGTTGTCACTTGTATTTTGATTGGTTCCCTGATTAGTTTTGTTTCTGTCTGTGTTTATCTGCACAGTTTTATGAATCTGGACCCTGGTTTCTCCCTGTCTCCTTCATATATCTAACGACTGAATCATCTTCAGCTCAGTTCACAGTACAGACAGTCTCTTACTCTGTGTCTGAGGATCCAGGTTCATTACTGAAGTTTATAGGAAGTTCTTTGGACCGGTCACTCTTCATAGACAGACAGCTGGATCCTGGAGACTCTGCTCTCAGTCTGTGTTTCTGACCTCTGCAAACACAAACATGTTTTTATTCGTATCACATGAATCAGGGCAGAAAAACCAGGAAGAAACCACTGCAGCATCTGTAACAGGCAGTGACGTCAACACTAAACAGTGTTATAACCAACAGTTTGAAGGTTCACAGGTTTGTAGCAGTTCTCTTACTTTGAGGATCCAGGTTCATTATTGAAGTTTATAGGAAGTTCTTTGGACCGGTCACTCTTCATAGACAGACAGCTGGATCCTGGAGACTCTGCTCTGTCCTCCTCTTCCTCCACACAATCACTCATCTTCTGGACTTCAGTCAGTCTGAGAGGGAAACAGTAACACTGACTGAGACACTCACACACACAAGAATCACACACAGGACTGAGAGAACAGGAAGTAACACACACACAGTGTACAGAGAGTTTACAGTAAAATAAAAGCAGGCAGTTCACCACCTGGTCAGTTTCCTTGGGTTGGCTGTAAAGGTAACATGTTTTATTCATGTTTTTATTCCTCTTGGCCTTCATCCAGTCATCCTGGTGGTTCAACAGGTTGAACAGACACCTGCCCTGTGCTGGTACTCTGCTGATCTGAGCTGCCGCTGCAGGGTGCGCTAACTGTTCAAGAAACGCTTGATTCGATGTTTTAAAACGTCAATATCACAAACGACCACGTTCATTTAATCGTGGGAAACCAAAAGCGTGATCAGGATTAATTATGCAGCCCTACACGGACACGATATTATCTCCTCCTTTTCTCTGTGTCTTTGTTCAGACAGAAGTTCACTCTGTCTCTTCTTCTCTCTACAGTCCACAAGGAGAAACTGACTCAGAGACTTTGACAGTAAAATAATAATAATGTTGTATTAACACTCACCCTGACTCAGCCTTCAGGTTCCTCCTTTTTCTCTGCGCAGTTAAAATGGAGTCTGAATACTTTCACTTTCTGTTCTTGTTTATGTTGTGTGTGTGTGTGTGTGAGAGAGAGAGAGAGAGAGACAGAGAGAGAGAGAGAGAGAGAGAGAGTCCCACATCCTGCTCAATACACTTACATTGGACCTTCGCTGGGACTTCGGCAGTGACCGTTAGTAGAAAAATACTGGACTGGACGATAATGTAGCTTCAGACTGAACCAAGACAAGTCTAAACTTATAGTCTAACACATATTATTCCTTCACTTCACTGAAACTTCAATAAACCAACGGAAGAGCTGACAGACAGAAAAGTCCAACAACAAAGAGGGAAAATAAAAACCAGCTCCAAAGTGACCGTTAACGCTAACGTTACATTTCTTTGCTAACAACGAAAACTTAGCAAGGTTCAGTTTATTCATCCATGAAAACACAGACTGCTGAGATAAAAACCCAGGAACTAAGAAACAACATGAAACTGTAACTGTATACTCCACAATAAGGAAAACAGCTTTAAACCTGTATTATTTTTGGCCACTTGGGGGCAGCACAACACAGACACTCAGTAAACTATCACCTGTAACAACAGCTTGTTTAATCATTGATCTCATGTTGGACTGATTGATGGCTCCTGGTTTCTCCTGTGTTTCTAACATATCAAACAGACTCTCACTCACCTTGTAATGACTCTGTAATAACGTGTCGTCTCAGTAACATGAAGGTGCAGCACCTGGGTGTCAGCTTCAGAGCAGAGCAGCATCTTCTTTGAGACTGGAGGCTTTTGATGACAGCAGCTCTGCACATCAACATCAAGCTGAAGAATTCACTTTTTGTGGGAGGGAGGGAATCTCACACAGCTACCTCAGCTACCTCCACCCTGCTGCTACTGATCAACAAGGAGTTTTCCACACCAAGTTTCCAGCTGGGGGAAGTCAGAAGAGCTCACAGACACTGTGTGCTAGAAAACAGTAGAAACATGAAGTAACAGTCTACACTGAGAAACATTCAGGGATTTACAACACACACACTTTCCTCACATCCACACATCATTGGAACATTTCAGAAAAGACAACAACTTTTTTAGTGTGTTTGATATTTTTAATAATACGCTCTAAAAAGGTTCCAAACAAGATGATTTGAATATTTGTTTCATTCTTTTCTAAGTGCTGGTTAAGGTCTGTGAGAGTGCTTCAGAGTTCACTCATGCATTAAAGGGTTAAACATTGATTCTGTTTAAAGACATTGATTCATTATTGTGTCAGAAAAACCAACTTCTACAAATAACAAACGACTTTCAAACTTTCATACTGTAAAATCATATTCTTTACATTTATTACTGATAGAGTAGAACTGTGTGAGATTACTGAACAGTTCAGATCAGTTCTGTGTTTCAGTCACTGCTGCTTTTCTTTCTTTCCTCTAAATCTGTTAACAGGGTGTTTTTCACCAGCACAGGTCTCAGTGTGAAGGGTTTTCTGCTCTGAGGACACCTGTGGATTTTCCTCTGATCCTCCCTGTGTAGAAGGACAGAGCAGCAGCAGAGTCCAGATACACTGATGATCCTCTGTCAGATCCAGAGGAACACACAGGGATGATGGTGGACTGGACTCTGTGTCTGACAGTGGAGCTGTTCTCAGATCAGTTCAGACTGCAGCACAACATCCTCTTCACTTTCACCTTTAGGAAGATCACCACTCCCACCTGCAGAGAGAGAGTCAGAGCAGAGAGGAGGTGGATCAGTGTTTACAGAGACTCTTCATCAGTCAGTCAGTCAGTGATGCAGAACATCCAGTGTCAGACTTTGTTGAGGAGCCCAATTGCAGATGGAAAGAAACTGTTCTTGTGATGTGAGGTTTTGGTTTTGATGGACCGAAACCTCCTGCCAGTCTTGAAAGTGTGTGTTTGAAAAGTGTGTGACCAGGGTGGGAGGGATCGGCCATGATCTTTCCTGCCCGCCTCAGGGTCCTGGAGAGAAGGCAGGTTACAGCCAATCACCTTCTCAGCAGAAAGAGAAGGTGATACTAACTGTGTGTAGATCAATACTGATCAAACTACTGACCTCACAGTCTCCAGTCTGTAGTCTGGACTCTCTGCAAGATCACAAAGCTGCTTCACATCTGAATCCTTCAGGTCGTTTTCACTCAGGTTCAGTTCTCTCAGATGGGAGGGGTTGGACTTCAGAGCTGAGACCAGAGAAGAACAGCTGATCTCTGACAAACTGCAGAACCACAACCTGAATAAAGAATAAAAGATGTGGATCACTGCAGTGAACAGACATTATTCATGACAACTGACTGAAATGAGCTGAAACTGAAGGAAGAATTCTCAGTCTTAGATTTTCTTGATCCTGCTCCAGGTTCCAGGTTTTTTCCCTTTTTCTTCTTCACCTGCTCCAATCAGCTCCTCCTCCTCGAGGCAGCAAGGACACCTCTGTCTCATCAGCTCCACAGTATTTAAACCTGGCTCTCCACTCCCTCATTGATAGATTCTTCAGTCTGATGTGGTCCGACACCAAGGCTTTCTGCTGTGTATCTTATCATTTTATTATACCTTGTAAATGACCTCGCACTAATTGTTTTCTCCTGTGCCCAAAGATCATTTCCTCTCTGCCTGTCTGACTGCTGCTCATTTCAAACTAAGCCACATCCATCCATAGACTCTTTTAGTGCTGACATTATGATTACGTCACAGTTACCGGATCACCTCAGAGTCGTAGGTCACATCACTGAATCACATTGAATTAGTCCACAAACATTCCTGTGCAATCATGAACACACCTGCAGAGGAGCAGTTAGCTGCCTGGACTAGCTTCCCTGTCGTCAGCAGCAGAGTCGCTGTCACCAGATTGATTGTGTTGAAAAAAAAAAGCAGATATTTTCTGACTTTAAATGTTTGGAGTTGATGTCTGTCAATAGAATTCATTAGAATACATCTCTACAATCCTGTACATGAGCATTCAGGACACAGTTGTAGATTTATATACCCTCAGTTTCTTCTTGTTTCCACTCTTGGTTTCTCTATCAGGGAGGTGTAAATGTCTGGGTCTTCACTGGAGCTAATCCTCTCAGGTCGTCCATCCGTTGAGTCAGTGTGTCTGTGTCGGTCAGTCTGGTCCCACTGGTTAATATGAACTTTTTCTACTAACTCTCCTGGTCATGGAGTCAGTGACTGAACATATTTAGATAAACTCACATTTTCTTCAGCCACTGCTAAAAAACCAGCCAACAAAACGTACCTGCTAGTGTTGGCTAACGTGACGTTAACTTCAGCACTCTGCTGCTCTGTGTCTGCTCACTGCTCATTAACCTCCAGTTAATTCAAGATTCATGTTCTCAACTGATGTGAAGATAAATGAGCTTCAGCTGTGGATTAAAGATATTTAATTTGATCAGTTCTCCAACAGTAACAGACAGTGAACTGACCTCAGAGCCTCCAGTCTACAGTCTGGACTCTGCAGAAAACCACACAGCTTCTTTACTCCTGAATCCTGCAGGTCGTTTTGACTCAGGTTCAGTTCTCTCAGATGGGAGGGGTTGGACTTCAGAGCTGAGACCAGAGAAGAACAGCTGATCTCTGACAAACTGCAGGACCTCAACCTGAATAAAGAATAAAAGATGTGAGTTTAGGAGACAAAGTTCCTGCTTGAAACCATTCAGTGTTTCATCATCTGTTCAGAGTCAGAAAGTCAACAAATGATTCAAAGTAAATCTCCAACATTTTCACTTCCTGCAGTGGTGACCACATTTAACAAACATGATGAGTTTGGTCTGAATCTCTCAGTCAGTTTCTCTTTAGTCTCTTCACTTTATGTCGTGTTGGAACAAGAAAATACTGAAGATATTTGTTCATGTCAGAGTCTGATGGGATTTAAACAGAGAAGGATTTTTCTTCTTCTATTAACGTTTGAAATCTGTAGCTCAACACTGCTCTGCCACAGACACTGGACTAAACCAGAGAAGAAGAAAACAGACTTTACCATTAAGATCCTCAGTGTGGATCAGTATAATATGAGCCTGATGTCTGCAGGTTAGAGTCAACACAACTTTCACATCAGATTCATCTCAGCACAGAAAGAAAATATGGAGTCTGACCTCAGAGTCTCCAGTCTACAGTCTGGACTCTGCAGAAAACCACACAGCTCCTTCACTCCTGAATCCTTCAGGTCGTTGTAGCTCAGGTTCAGATCTCTCAGATGGGAGGGGTTGGACTTCAGAGCTGAGGCCAGAGAAGAACAGCTGATCTCTGACAAACTGCAGTCAACCAACCTGAATAAAGAATAAAAGATGTGAGTTTAGGAGACAAAGTTCCTGCTTGAAACCATTCAGTGTTTCATCATCTGTTCAGAGCTGAACAAGGTTTAGAATGAACAAGTTTAGAAACTGGAAACTCCAAACACCTGAACCAACAGGATGCAGGTTAAAAACAGTCAGAGACACAAAGAGAAACACAGCTCTCATTAATATTAATGACAACATGCTGCTGCTTCAATAAAGACGTAGTGACTTCAGCTCTTAAACTCTGCAGCTCCACCACAGGCTCCATCTACAAACTCAGGCTGTGCAGACACATTTATCTGAGATTCAACTAAAGATCCTCAAGTTTTCAAAGAGAACAAACATGTCAGAAGAAAACAGACTTTACCATTAAGATCCTCAGTGTGGATCAGTATAATATGAGCCTGATGTCTGCAGGTTAGAGTCAACACAACTTTCACATCAGATTCATCTCAGCACAGAAATAAAATATGGAGTCTGACCTCAGAGTCTCCAGTCTACAGTCTGGACTCTGCAGAAAACCACACAGCTCCTTCACTCCTGAATCATACAGGTTGTTTCCACTCAGGATCAGTTCTCTCAGATGGGAGGGGTTGGACTTCAGAGCTGAGACCAGAGAAGAACAGCTGATCTCTGACAAACTGCAGGACCTCAACCTGAATAAAGAATAAAAGATGTGGATCAAATCATTGATAATCAATCAGATCTGTCCTGATCAATGATGTTTAGTCTAAAATGAGTAGAGTGACTTTGTCCTTCTGTTATTGTGGATCATCATAATGTCAGCCTTCTACAGACATCATCCAAATGTCAGCTCAACATTCAGACACCTGTTCATGTCAACACTGATTCAGAACCTGCTGCTGACCTTAGTCAGTGAACTGACCTCAGAGTCTCCAGTTTACAGTTTGGACTCTTTAGTCCATCAGACAGGATCTTCACTCCTGAATCCTTCAGGTATTTGTTTCCACTCAGGTCCAGTTCTGTCAGATGGGAGGGGTTGGACTTCAGAGCTGAGGCCACGACTTCACAGTGAGTCTCTGAGAGTCCACAATCGAGTCTGTGATCAGAGAAAATATCAAATCTGTTACAATAAAATCAGTTTGTTATGAAAATAAACTCAATACATCTGATGATAAAACATGTTATAATGTGATGAACATCTGTGGTTCAGTTCATCTTATTGTGTTTGACATGAGACAATAATTCTCATCTCTCTCTCTCAGACCTGCAGAGTTTTCATGAGAATCTTTGTTTGTTTTAATCTGACAGATGAAAGAAGGGAAAGTGGCGTCACATTTAGACTTAATAATGTCCTCCAGATGTTTTTACTTTCCAATGGAAAGTAAAATGGCAATGGACCTTTATTCAAATTCAGTAATAATATCTCATAGTCCTGGGTTCAGCATTTGAATAAATTTGAAGTGATTTATGAAGTGGATCGGTGTGATCCATTCCAGCCAATCACGGCGTTAGTGGTTGTGCACATGAGGTGAAAGGTTATAAAGGCGGCAATGGGAGAATTCAAGTCTATGCTAACGCTACAGAGCAGAGACTGGGTAATGTCAGATAAACAGAGGAAAATAAAAAAAAGAAAGAAAGGCTGTGACAGAAACAGCAGGACAATGTTGTTTGTCCTGTTTGTTTGTGGTGTAATGTTAGTTAGACAAGGAGAGTTGTGAGTATCACTGTCTGCAGCTACTGTGCTGCGCTGAGAAACCAAATCTTCTGTTCTGCATGTTAGCTTCACTGCAGCTAATGTAACACACAACTTAAGTGTTGTGTCATTCGCTCTGTATTGTGATATTTATCCTTAAAAAGTTTGTGAGTTTTTCTAGACACAGCTAACTCTAAGACCTGAAAACAAAAGTTTGCAAGCACAGTGGGATTGATGCATGATTTAAAATGCTCTGCCAAGTGAAGTTACCTTCTTTGTTTACTATGATAGAAATCTACAGGTCTGTCTTCAGTCATAGTAGTCCTGTAAAAACAATCTAAACCACAAACTGTGTTTATGTCATTCCATTGGTGATGTTTTATAAAACATTTATTTTGCTTCAGCTATGAAAAAGCGCACACACTCGATTCCACCGTTTTCCTCCTCTTTTGTCAATTTTTAGTGTCTGTTTCCATGGCGATGTACGTCTGTAAATTTGAGGGGCGGAGCTTCTGAATGAGCACTTCATGGAGGGGTGTGTTTGTTTAGCTGTGTAATTTTTAATATTAACAGTCTTTCTCCAGGATGCCTTATTCTGCCTTCAACAGACTCTGACTCAAGTGACATCACTTGAGGACATTTATCAGACTTCACTCAGCTCCTCTGGAAACACTAAAGACTTTATACTGCTGTTTTCTCAGTTACAGTCGAACTCCCCAACACCTGGAAACACACTGAGGTGGAAGATCAGTGGAGTTCACCTTCAATTAGTTTTATAGGTTTGACTTGAACTAAAATAACATAAATAGATGGTTAACAGATAAACATAGACTCTGACAACAAACAAAACAACTGATAAATCTACACTGCACAGTAATTAAAACAGCTCAAGAAAATACCACAACTGTGATTTTTGCAAAGTAAAACTGATGATTGATGAGAATAATTTAATTCTGTGTATCTGAAGAACTAAACTACTGATCTCCACTGACTGATGATGTTAATGATCATGTCTGGACTCACCGAGCCTTCCTGCAGTTCCTCACAGCTGGGATCAGTCTCCGTCGTCCCTCCACTGACGTTTTGAACTTCTTCAGGTCCAACTCATCCAGAACCTCCTCTGACATCTGCAGCATGTAGGCCAGAGCTGAGCACTGGATCTCAGAGAGTTCCTTCTTTGATCTGTTCTCTGACTTCAGGAACTCTTGGATCTCCTGATGGACTGAGTGGTCGTTCATCTCCATCAGACAGTGGAAGATGTTGATGCTTCTGTCAGGAGACATTTTTGTCTTCTTCATCTCCTTCAGGTTGTTGATGGCTCTCTGGATGATTTCTGGACTGTTCTCTGTCTGACCCAGCAGACCTCCTAAGAGTCTCTGGTTGGACTCCAGAGAGAGGCCATGAAGGAAGCGAACAAACAGGTCCAGGTGGCCATTTTTACTTTGAAGAGATTTCTCCATGACTCTCCTCAGGAAGACATCCAGAGATGAGTCACTGTGGTCTTTCCCCAGGAACTTCTTCAGTACCTGTGTGTTCCTGTTGGTGAAACAGTGGAACATGTAGACTGCAGCCAGAAACTCCTGAACGCTCAGATGAACAAAGCAGTAGACTGTTTTCTGGAAGATCACACTCTCTCTTTTGAAGATCTCTGTACAAACTCCTGAGTACACCAAGGCCTCTGTCACATCAAGACCACACTGCTCCAGGTCTTCTTGGTAGAACATGATGTTTCCTTTCTCCAGATGTTCAAACGCCAGCCTCCCCAGCTTCAGAAGAACTTCCCTGTCAGCCTCCGTCAGCTCCTGTGGACTCGTCTCATGTCCCTCATGGTACTTGTTCTTCTTCCTCTTTGTCTGAACCAGCAGGAAGTGTGAGAACAGGTCAGTCAGGGTCTTGGGCAGCTCTCCTCTCTGCTCTGTAGTCAAAATGTGCTCCAGAACTGTAGCAGTGATCCAGCAGAAGACTGGGACTCCACACATGATGTGGAGGCTCCTGGAGGTCTTGATGTGTGAGATGGTTCTGTTGGACAGCTCTTCATCACTGGATCTCCTCCTGAAGTACTCCTCCTTCTGTGGGTCAGTGAAGCCTCGTACTTCTGTTACCCTGTCAACACATGAAGGAGGGATCTGATTGGCCGCTGCAGGTCTGGAAGTTATCCAGACCAGAGCCGAGGGAAGCAGATTCCCCTGGATGAGGTTTGTCAGCAGCTGGTTGACTGATGACTTCTGTGTGACGTCAGACACAACCTTCCTGTTGTTGAAATCCAGTGAAAGTCTGCTTTCATCCAGGCCGTCAAAGATGAACAGAACTTTACAGACAGCCAGCTTCTCTGCTGTGACCTTCTGTAATGTTGGATGGAAAACATGGAGCAGCGTGAGAAGACTGTACTGCTCATCTCTGATCAGGTTCAGCTCCCTGAACGAAAGCAGAACCAGCAGACTGACATCTTGGTTTTCCAAGCCCTCTGCCCAGTCCAGAGTGAACTTCTGCACTGAGAAGGTTTTTCCAACACCAGCGACGCCGTTGGTCAGAACCACTCTGATGTGTCTCTGTTGGTCAGGTAAGGCTTTAAAGATGTCCTGGCACCTGATTGGAGTGTCATGGAGGGTCTTCTTCTTGGAAGCTGTCTCCAGCTGCCTCACCTCATGTTGGGTATTAACCTCTTCACTCTGTCCCTCTGTGATGTAGAGCTCAGTGTAGATCCTGTTGAGGAGGGTTCTACTTCCTGTTCCATCAGTTCCTTCAGTCACACGTTCACATCTCCTCCTCAGACTGATCTGATGTTCATCTAAAACCTCCTGCAGACCACTATCTGCTCAAAGACAACAGATATCCATTCAGTAAGTCAAGAATTATTAGGTATTGTAACAAAGAGAAATGGACGTATCCCCAGTCTTACTTTGTACAGTGCTGGTCTGACTGGCTGTCTGCAGTCCAGGTCCTGGTCTGGATCTTTGTCCACATTGGGGACAGGAGGAGTCTCCTGATGAACCAGACTGGTCCCAGTCTGAGGTGATGCACTGTCTGCAGAACCAGTGTCCACAGCTGGTAGAGACTGGATCCTTCAGGACGTCCTGACACAAAGAACAGCAGGACAGCTGCTGCTCCTCACAAACACCACTCCTCCTCTTCCTCTTTCTGTGGAGACATTTTTAATTAAATTTAAAATGTAAAATTTCATTTAAAGTTCAGCATTTAAAAAAAAAGTTTTTATAAATCTGGTGTCTCCGTCTCCTTCACATATGTCTAATAACTGAATCATCTTCAGTTCAGTTCACAGTAGAGACAGTCTCTTACTTTGTGTCTGAGGGTCCAGGTTCATTACTGAAGTTTATAGGTTCATCTTTGGACCAGTGACTCTTCATTGACAGACAGCTGGATCCTGGAGACTCTGCTCTCAGTCTGTGTTTCTGAACTCTGCAAACACAAACATGTTTTTATTTTATCACATCAAACATTTCCAGAAGAACCAGGAAGAAACCACTGCAGCATCTGTAACAGGTTCACAGGTTTGTAGTTCTCTTACTTTGAGAGTCCAGGTTCATTACTGAACTCTTGAGGTTCATCTTTGGACCAGTCACTCTTCATAGACAGACAGCTGGATCCTGGAGACTCTGCTCTGTCCTCCTCTTCCTCCACACAATCACTCATCTTCTGGACTTCAGTCAGTCTGAGAGGGAAACAGTAACACTGACTGAGACTCACACACACAAGAATCACACACAGGACTGAGAGAACAGGAAGTAACACACACAGTGTACAGAGAGTTTACAGTAAAATAAAAGCAGGCAGTTCACCACCTGGTCAGTTTCCTTGGGTTGGCTGTAAAGGTAACATGTTTTATTCATGTTTTTATTCCTCTTGGCCTTCATCCAGTCATCCTGGTGGTTCAACAGGTTGAACAGACACCTGCCCTGTGCTGGTACTCTGCTGATCTGAGCTGCCGCTGCAGGGTGCGCTAACTGTTAGTTCAAGAAACGCTTGATTCGATGTTTTAAAACGTCAATATCACAAACGACCACGTTCATTTAATCGTGGGAAACCAAAAGCGTGATCAGGATTAATTATGCAGCCCTACACGGACACGATATTATCTCCTCCTTTTCTCTGTGTCTTTGTTCAGACAGAAGTTCACTCTGTCTCTTCTTCTCTCTACAGTCCACAGGGAGAAACTGACTCAGAGACTTTGACAGTAAAATAATAATAATGTTGTATTAACACTCACCCTGACTCAGCCTTCAGTTTCTCTCCTTCTGCTCTGAGCAGGTAAAATGGAGTCTGAACACTTTCACTTTCTGTTCTTGTTTATGTTGTGTGTGTGTGTGTGTGTGTGAGAGAGAGAGAGAGAGAGAGAGAGAGAGAGAGAGAGAGAGAGAGAGAGTCCCACATCCTGCTCAATACACTTACATTGGACCTTCGCTGGGACTTCGGCAGTGACCGTTAGTAGAAAAATACTGGACTGGACGATAATGTAGCTTCAGACTGAACCAAGACAAGTCTAAACTTATAGTCTAACACATATTATTCCTTCACTTCACTGAAACTTCAATAAACCAACGGAAGAGCTGACAGACAGAAAAGTCCAACAACAAAGAGGGAAAATAAAAACCAGCTCCAAAGTGACCGTTAACGCTAACGTTACATTTCTTTGCTAACAACGAAAACTTAGCAAGGTTCAGTTTATTCATCCATGAAAACACAGACTGCTGAGATAAAAACCCAGGAACTAAGAAACAACATGAAACTGGAACTGTATACTCCACAATAAGGAAAACAGCTTTAAACCTGTATTATTTTTGGCCACTTGGGGGCAGCACAACACAGACACTCAGTAAACTATCACCTGTAACAACAGCTTGTTTAATCATTGATCTCATGTTGGACTGATTGATGGCTCCTGGTTTCTCCTGTGTTTCTAACATATCAAACAGACTCTCACTCACCTTGTAATGACTCTGTAATAACGTGTCGTCTCAGTAACATGAAGGTGCAGCACCTGGGTGTCAGCTTCAGAGCAGAGCAGCATCTTCTTTGAGACTGGAGGCTTTTGATGACAGCAGCTCTGCAAATCAACATCAAGCTGAAGAATTCACTTTTTGTGGGAGGGAGGGAATCTCACACAGCTACCTCAGCTACCTCCACCCTGCTGCTACTGATCAACAAGGAGTTTTCCACACCAAGTTTCCAGCTGGGGGAAGTCAGAAGAGCTCACAGACACTGTGTGCTAGAAAACAGTAGAAACATGAAGTAACAGTCTACACTGAGAAACATTCAGGGATTTACAACACACACACTTTCCTCACATCCACACATCATTGGAACATTTCAGAAAAGACAACAACTTTTTTAGTGTGTTTGATATTTTTAATAATACGCTCTAAAAAGGTTCCAAACAAGATGATTTGAATATTTGTTTCATTCTTTTCTAAGTGCTGGTTAAGGTCTGTGAGAGTGCTTCAGAGTTCACTCATGCATTAAAGGGTTAAACATTGATTCTGTTTAAAGACATTGATTCATTATTGTGTCAGAAAAACCAACTTCTACAAATAACAACAACTTTCAAACTTTCATACTGTAAAATCATATTCTTTACATTTATTACTGATAGAGTAGAACTGTGTGAGATTACTGAACAGTTCAGATCAGTTCTGTGTTTCAGTCACTGCTGCTTTTCTTTCTTTCCTCTAAATCTGTTAACAGGGTGTTTTTCACCAGCACAGGTCTCAGTGTGAAGGGTTTTCTGCTCTGAGGACACCTGTGGATTTTCCTCTGATCCTCCCTGTGTAGAAGGACAGAGCAGCAGCAGAGTCCAGATACACTGATGATCCTCTGTCAGATCCAGAGGAACACACAGGGATGATGGTGGACTGGACTCTGTGTCTGACAGTGGAGCTGTTCTCAGATCAGTTCAGACTGCAGCACAACATCCTCTTCACTTTCACCTTTAGGGAGATCACCACTCCCACCTGCAGAGAGAGAGTCAGAGCAGAGAGGAGGTGGATCAGTGTTTACAGAGACTCTTCATCAGTCAGTCAGTGATGCAGAACATCCAGTGTCAGACTTTGTTGAGGAGCCCAATTGCAGATGGAAAGAAACTGTTCTTGTGATGTGAGGTTTTGGTTTTGATGGACCGAAACCTCCTGCCAGTCTTGAAAGTGTGTGTTTGAAAAGTGTGTGACCAGGGTGGGAGGGATCGGCCATGATCTTTCCTGCCCGCCTCAGGGTCCTGAAGAGAAGGCAGGTTACAGCCGATCACCTTCTCAGCAGAAAGAGAAGGTGATACTAACTGTGTGTAGATCAATACTGATCAAACTACTGACCTCACAGTCTCCAGTCTGTAGTCTGGACTCTCTGCAAGATCACAAAGCTGCTTCACATCTGAATCCTTCAGGTCGTTTTCACTCAGGTTCAGTTCTCTCAGATGGGAGGGGTTGGACTTCAGAGCTGAGACCAGAGAAGAACAGCTGATCTTTGACAAACTGCAGTTCTTCAACCTGAATAAAGAATAAAAGATGTGGATCACTGCAGTGAACAGACATTATTCATGACAACTGACTGAAATGAGCTGAAACTGAAGGAAGAATTCTCAGTCTTAGATTTTCTTGATCCTGCTCCAGGTTCCAGGTTTTTTCCCTTTTTCTTCTTCACCTGCTCCAATCAGCTCCTCCTCCTCGAGGCAGCAAGGACACCTCTGTCTCATCAGCTCCACAGTATTTAAACCTGGCTCTCCACTCCCTCATTGATAGATTCTTCAGTCTGATGTGGTCCGACACCAAGGCTTTCTGCTGTGTATCTTATCATTTTATTATACCTTGTAAATGACCTCGCACTAATTGTTTTCTCCTGTGCCCAAAGATCATTTCCTCTCTGCCTGTCTGACTGCTGCTCATTTCAAACTAAGCCACATCCATCCATAGACTCTTTTAGTGCTGACATTATGATTACGTCACAGTTACCGGATCACCTCAGAGTCGTAGGTCACATCACTGAATCACACTGAATTAGTCCACAAACATTCCTGTGCAATCATGAACACACCTGCAGAGGAGCAGTTAGCTGCCTGGACTAGCTTCCCTGTCGTCAGCAGCAGAGTCACTGTCACCAGATTGATTGTGTTGAAAAAAAAAAAAGCAGATATTTTCTGACTTTAAATGTTTGGAGTTGATGTCTGTCAATAGAATTCATTAGAATACATCTATACAATCCTGTACATGAGCATTCAGGACACAGTTGTAGATTTATATACCCTCAGTTTCTTCTTGTTTCCACTCTTGGTTTCTCTATCAGGGAGGTGTAAATGTCTGGGTCTTCACTGGAGCTAATCCTCTCAGGTCGTCCATCCGTTGAGTCAGTGTGTCTGTGTCGGTCAGTCTGGTCCCACTGGTTAATATGAACTTTTTCTACTAACTCTCCTGGTCATGGAGTCAGTGACTGAACATATTTAGATAAACTCACATTTTCTTCAGCCACAGCTAAAAAACCAGCCAACAAAACGTACCTGCTAGTGTTGGCTAACGTGACGTTTTGCCTCCAAACTTCAGCACTCTGCTGCTCTGTGTCTGCTCACTGCTCATTAACCTCCAGTTAATTCAAGATTCATGTTCTCAACTGATGTGAAGATAAATGAGCTTAAGCTGTGGATTAAAGACATTTAATTTGATAAGTTCAGACAGACAGTGAACTGACCTCAGAGCCTCCAGTCTACAGTCTGGACTCTTCAGAAAACCACACAGCTTCTTTACTCCTGAATCCTTCAGGTCGTTTTCACTCAGGTTCAGTTCTCTCAGATGGGAGGGGTTGGACTTCAGAGCTGAGACCAGAGAAGAACAGCTGATCTCTGACAAACTGCAGTTCATCAACCTGAATAAAGAATAAAAGATGTGAGTTTAGGAGACAAAGTTCCTGCTTGAAACCATTCAGTGTTTCATCATCTGTTCAGAGTCAGAAAGTCAACAAATGATTCAAAGTAAATCTCCAACATTGTCACTTCCTGCAGTGGTGACCACATTTAACAAACATGATGAGTTTGGTCTGAATCTCTCAGTCAGTTTCTCTTTAGTCTCATCACTTTATGTCGTGTTGGAACAAGAAAATACTGAAGATATTTGTTCATGTCAGAGTCTGATGGGATTTAAACAAAGAAGGATTTTTCTTCTTCTATTAACATTTGAAATCTGTAGCTCAGCACTGCTCTGCCACAGACACTGGACTAAACCAGAGAAGAAGAAAACAGACTTTACCATTAAGATCCTCAGTGTGGATCAGTATAATATGAGCCTGATGTCTGCAGGTTAGAGTCAACACAACTTTCACATCAGATTCATCTCAGCACAGAAATAAAATATGGAGTCTGACCTCAGAGTCTCCAGTCTACAGTCTGGACTCTGCAGAAAACCACACAGCTTCTTCACTCCTGAATCCTGCAGGTCGTTGTAGCTCAGGTTCAGATCTCTCAGATGGGAGGGGTTGGACTTCAGAGCTGAGACCAGAGAAGAACAGCTGATCTCTGACAAACTGCAGCACCTCAACCTGAATAAAGAATAAAAGATGTGAGTTTAGGAGACAAAGTTCCTGCTTGAATCCATTCAGTGTTTCATCATCTGTTCAGAGCTGAAGAAGGTTTAGAATGAACAAGTTTAGAAAGTGGAAACTCCAAACACCTGAACCAACAGGATGCAGGTTAAAAACAGTCAGAGACACAAAGAGAAACCAGCTCTCATTAATATTAATGACAACATGCTGCTGCTTCAATAAAGACGTAGTGACTTCAGCTCTTAAACTCTGCAGCTCCACCACAGGCTCCATCTATACAAACTCAGGCTGTGCAGACACATTGATCTGAGATTCAACTAAAGATCTTCAAGTTTTCAAAGAGAACAAACATGTCAGACTGAACTCTGGAGAAAATAAGAAGAAATATGTATAAAATTATCTATTACATCAAACGGCAGAGACACAAAAACATAAAAACAACATACACAACAATATTTAATGTATTAAAACATATTTTAAGTGTTGAAACAAAGAGATATAGAACTTGTTATTATGACATTGTAAATAATCCAATTTATGTTTTATCCTTTGAAAGAAGTTAAATAATTATTCTGTTATCTTTATTCTATGTTTCCATCCTGGTTTTAAGCTTATACGGTCTTATTTCTCATTTTGATTATAAGGGCTTTTATTTTGAAAAGATTCCGCTGTAAACAAACAGTACTGTGACAGACAGAAACGCTGAATGGAGAATATTAAAAGGAAATGTTTCATGTATTAACAACCCTCCGAAGAGGCACAAGGTTAGTATTTGTTGCTATGGTGTAATGTTAAGATATTATCTGTGTCTTCAGTCAGATTTGAACTCTGTTAACTTTCTTTGTATAATTGTTTAATTAAGTTAGCTTTAGCTAAATATGAGCTATTGTTAAGCTATGTTTCTGCAGTGAGACTGTAGAAATTAGCTAACATGTCCTATATTGTTGTTTTGTGTTTGTAACCAGCTCTTACGTTGGTTTTGGGATTTTCATTAAAACCTGAGATCATCAGTTCAAGTGTGAGACCATCTTTCAGTGGGATATGCTACAGACGTCTTTGGTTCAAATATTTCAGTCAGTACAAACATTACAGAGCCTTAGAAAAGTGTTGGAACCATCAGATACTGATTATAGACAGAAAGAAAATATGGAGTCTGACCAGAGAGTCTCCAGTCTACAGTCTGGACTCTGCAGAAAACCACACAGCTTCTTTACTCCTGAATCCTGCAGCTTGTTTTGACTCAGGTCCAGATCTCTCAGATGGGAGGGGTTGGACTTCAGAGCTGAGGCCAGAGAAGAACAGCTGATCTCTGACAAACTGCAGTTCATCAACCTGAATAAAGAATAAAAGATGTAGATCAAATCATTGATAATCAATCAGATCTGTCCTGATCAATGATCTTTAGTCTAAAATGACTGAGCACAGTTGTATAATTATGAACCTGCTGAGTTTTCAAGAGACCAGGAACAGACCAGAGTCAGAGGAAATAACGGGAGAGAGACAGAGCTGTGGTGTGAGGAGAATGACTGGACGGCATTAGCTAACATTAGCTAACAACAGCTAACAACAGCTAACAACAGCTAACAATGACTAACGCTGCGTCCACATCACAACATCATAAAGTTTCACATCATATCAGGATTTAACTAAACTAGCACTGGTCGTCTGCTCCTGGCAGCAGTATTGATAGTTACCTGTTACAGACACTGATTAGTGAGTATCCACTTGTATCAGTCATGTCTCGTACTGCATAATATAACTCCTCACTACGCTCATGGTGCTGTACCACCACAGAGAGAGAGAGAGAGAGAGAGAGAGAGAGAGAGAGAGAGAGAGAGAGAGAGAGAGAGAGAGAGAGAGAGAGTCACTTGCTTCCTGTTGTTGAAAACGTGATGCTGACTAATTTGAAGTTAGCAAACATTAGAAAACAGGACTCATTGAGCAGAGGGTCTGTGACGATGGCAGAACCAGAAGCTGCTAACAGCGGCCTGGTGCAACATCTGAGTGGATCACAGGAACCACTCCAGCAACAAGTCTCACACAGTTCTGGGCTCTACATCCCATCTTTATCACATCCCCAGAGACACAATCCTCCTGTCTGAACCCACTGTTTAAAACAACGTCTACGTCACAGATGCAGCAGCACAGCCTCTTTTCCTGACAGGAAAATAGTGACTTGATGTCCTGACAGGCTGGAGTCTGTGCAGCCTGCACCACACACAATAATTCAGCACCATCACACATGGATCTTACACTGTCCAACGACAGAGAAAACACCACATAACTGCTCAAACTCTCCATCACCTGCTCCTGCACATTGTTAGAGTCAGTGACACTGACTCCCCTCTGTGATATAATATGATGCAATGTTGAAAACAAGGTGTTTTTAGGAGCTGAGCTGAAAACAGGCTCCTTTTTCAGCCTTTATGTCCTAAAACATAGAAACTCTTCAATTCACTTTTCAACTGGTCATTTTCACACAATGTTAAGAAGAAATCTCTACAAAACATTAACCTGTGAGTTACTGTTTAAAATAAAAAAAACATTTGTTAAATCAGTCACAGATTTTTCTGTGGAAGTCTTTCATAGAGTTAAAAAATACTTGTCAGACTTAATTTAACAAGAGAAGAGTTAAAGAACCATAATGTTCAGTTGTGTATTAAAGATATAAGATCTCCAACAGTAACAGACAGTGAACTGACCTCAGAGTCTCCAGTCTACAGTCTGGACTCTGCAGAAAACCACACAGCTTCTTCACTCCTGAATCCTGCAGCTTCTTGTCTCTCAGGTCCAGTTCTCTCAGCTGGGAGGGGTTGGACTTCAGAGCTGACAACCTGTCGTCCTTCAGTCTGAATAAAGAATAAAAGATGTGGATCAAATCATTGATAATCAATCAGATCTGTCCTGATCAATGATGTTTAGTCTAAAATGAGTAGAGTGACTTTGTCCTTCTGTTATTGTGGATCATCATAATGTCAGCCTTCTACAGACATCATCCAAATGTCAGCTCAACATTCAGACACCTGTTCAGGTGTGTTCAGGAACATGCTCAGCAGAAATGTTAAATAAATACAATCTGCAGTTCATGGACAGTGAGCTCCTTTAAACCTTTTGTCCTCAACACATTTAACAATAAATCACAGTAAATGTTCTGAGTGACGACAAACTGTTGAAACACACACAAACATGTCTTACATCAGATGTGAGGACATTCATTGATGGACTTCATTTCCCAGCCCCTTACCCTGACCACAGCCATCAGGACTAAATGTCTAACCCCAAACAAACCTGATTCTAGCTTGAACCCTGAAATCCAGTCTTAACCCTCAAACAGCCATTTACATTTATGACGACCGAGCAAAATGTCCTCACAGTGATGTTTCAAACCAACCTCTGTCCACACAAACACACACACAGAACACACCTCAAACGTCTACAACTGGAGCTATGATTTCATCTCTCTGTCCCTGTGTGTGTGTGTGTGTGTGTGTGTGTGTGTGTGTGTGAAATTGCTGTAATCTTAGGAAAGAGTTAAACTTGACAAGTGTTCTACATTTTAAACCAAAGTCCAATTTTTCTGATATTTTACACACAATTAAAAAATACTCGTCAGACTTGTGTTAACGAGGGAAGAGTTAGAGAACCATAATGTTCAGTTGTGTATTAAAGATATAAGATCTACAACAGTAACAGACAGTGAACTGACCCCAGAGTCTCCAGTCTACAGTCTGGACTCTGCACAAGATCTAACAGCTCCTTCACATCTGAATCCTGCAGGTTGTTTTCACTCAGGTCCAGTTCTGTCAGATGGGAGGGGTTGGACTTCAGAGCTGAGACCAGAGAAGAACAGCTGATCTCTGACAAACTGCAGTTCCACAACCTGAATAAAGAATAAAAGATGTGGATCAAATCATTGATAATCAATCAGATCTGTCCTGATCAATGATGTTTAGTCTAAAATGAGTAGAGTGACTTTGTCCTTCTGTTATTGTGGATCATCATAATGTCAGCCTTCTACAGACATCATCCAAATGTCAGCTCAACATTCAGACACCTGTTCATGTCAACACTGATTCAGAACCTGCTGCTGACCTCAGTCAGTGAACTGACCTCAGAGTCTCCAGTTTACAGTTTGGACTCTTTAGTCCATCAGACAGGATCTTCACTCCTGAATCCTTCAGGTTACTGTTTCTACTCAGGTCCAGATGTCTCAGATGGGAGGGGTTGGACTTCAGAGCTGAGGCCAGAGAAGAACAGCTGATCTCTGACAAACTGCAGTTCCACAACCTGAATAAAGAATAAAAGATGTGAGTTTAGGAGACAAAGTTCCTGCTTGAAACAATTCAGGGTTTCATCATCTGTCTCTTTCTTTGTATAATTGTTTAATTAAGTTAGCTTTAGCTAAATATGAGCTATTGTTAAGCTATGTTTCTGCAGTGAGACTGTGGAAATTAGCTAATGTGTCATATATTGTTGTTTTGTGTTTGTAACCAGCTCTTATGTTCGTTTTGGGATTTTCATTAAAACCTGAGATCATCAGTTCAAGTGTGAGACCATCTTTCAGTGGGATATGCTACAGACATCTTTGGTTCAAATATTTCAGTCACTACAAACATTACAGAGCCTTAGAAAAGTGTTGGAACCATCAGATACTGATTTTAGACAGAAATAAAATATGGAGTCTGACCAGAGAGTCTCCAGTCTACAGTCTGGACTCTGCAGAAAACCACACAGCTCCTTCACTCCTGAATCCTGCAGCTTGTTTTGACTCAGGTTCAGTATTCTCAGATGGGAGGGGTTGGACTTCAGAGCTGAGGCCAGAGAAGAACAGCTGATCTCTGACAAACTGCAGTTCCACAACCTGAATAAAGAATAAAAGATGTGAGTTTAGGAGACAAAGTTCCTGCTTGAAACCATTCAGTGTTTCATCATCTGTTCAGAGCTGAAGAAGGTTTAGAATGAACAAGTTTAGAAACTGGAAACTCCAAACACCTGAACCAACAGGATGCAGCTTAAAAACAGTCAGAGACACAAAGAGAAACCAGCTCTCATTAATATTAATGACAACATGCTGCTGCTTCAATAAAGACGTAGTGACTTCAGCTCTTAAACTCTGCAGCTCCACCACAGGCTCCATCTATACAAACTCAGACTGTGCAGACACATTTATCTGAGATTCAACTAAAGATCCTCAAGTTTTCAAAGATAACAAACATGTCAGAAGAAAACAGACTTTACCATTAAGATCCTCAGTGTGGATCAGTATAATATGAGCCTGATGTCTGCAGGTTAGAGTCAACACAACTTTCACATCAGATTCATCTCAGCACAGAAAGAAAATATGGAGTCTGACCTCAGAGTCTCCAGTCTACAGTCTGGACTCTGCAGAAAACCACACAGCTCCTTCACTCCTGAATCCTGCAGGTAGTTGTAGTTCAGGTCCAGTTCTCTCAGATGGGAGGGGTTGGACTTCAGAGCTGAGACCAGAGAAGAACAGCTGATCTCTGACAAACTGCAGGACCACAACCTGAATAAAGAATCAAAGATGTGGATCAAATCATTGATAATCAATCAGATCTGTCCTGATCAATGATGTTTAGTCTAAAATGAGTAGAGTGACTTTGTCCTTCTGTTATTGTGGATCATCATAATGTCAGCCTTCTACAGACATCATCCAAATGTCAGCTCAACATTCAGACACCTGTTCATGTCAACACTGATTCAGAACCTGCTGCTGACCTCAGTCAGTGAACTGACCTCAGAGTCTCCAGTTTACAGTTTGGACTCTTTAGTCCATCAGACAGGATCTTCACTCCTGAATCCTGCAGGTTACTGTTTCCACTCAGGTCCAGTTCTGTCAGATGGGAGGGGTTGGACTTCAGAGCTGAGGCCACGACTTCACAGTGAGTCTCTGAGAGTCCACAATCAGCGAGTCTGTGATCAGAGAAAATATCAAATCTGTTACAATAAAATCAGACAAGTTGTCTTTTTCTCTGAGCATTTTAGAAACTTCATCAGCACAAACACATTAAACAAACTCACACAGCTTTGTTGTTTTCACATCAGAAAAACACAACATTGATGTCTGGTGTGTATAAGACGACTGAATTCTTCCAGTCTGATCTTATATATTCAGACCTCAGTTCTTGGCTGAAGCTGCATTTCCTGATGCTGCTCTCCTCTACACCAACAAGAGGGAAAACACCTGAGAGTTTCTGTCTCAGTTAAAACAACTTAAAGGAAAACTTTAGGGCAAGGCCATGAAAAAAAAACATCTTTATATCTCAGCTGTTGCTCGCTAACAGCTGCCAGCTCTCCTGTTTCTGTACTCGTTAATACTTGTCTGTACCTCTGTGTAATACTGCCATGACCACTTCTGTGGTTACAAGTTAGATCAGGTCTGTGTTTGGCTTTTTGGTTCCAGTTCTGGACTAAATGCTACAGGCACATCACTCACTGACTTCTTCTATATACCTGACTGTAGTCACGTGGAGACACTGTTATGTAGAGTTATGTGTCATCTGCATAATTATGGTACAATCCCTAATTCCAGAAAAGCCTCAACACTGAGTAAAATGTGAATAAAAACACAATACAGTGATTTGTAAATTCAACTAAAAACAGCACAAAGACAAGAAATTTAATGTTCAAACTGATTAACTTTTAATTAATAATAATCTGATTAACACATTCCAAAAAAGACACTCAGTGTGTGTAGGAACTGAAGACACTAATCGTTGAGGTTTTTAAAGTGGAATTCTTTCCCATTCTCAGCTCTGATGTCCAACCCCTCCCTCTGTTGGTCTTTGTCCCTTATGTGCAGAGATGTCGATAGATTCTCTGAATCTTTTGATGATATCATGGACTGTAGAAGTGAAATCTCTGAATTCCTTGCATCAGCACATTGAGAAACATTCATAAACTGCAGGACTGTATGAAATGAAGAACCTTGTGTGATTGTTGCTTGTGAACGACTGAATCTTTTTTTATACTCAATCATGGTCATAAAGACGGACCATGACGACCTGTTATCAATTAACCTACGAGATGTTCCAGGTGTTTTTTGAGCATTCCACAACTTTTCCAATCTTTTCTCACCCTGGCGCCAATTCTCAGCACAGATGAGACTCACTGCTGAGAACTAGTCTGAGGTGCTTTGTTGATGTGTGGAGCTTGGGAGGAAAAGTTAGTGCATCTGTACATTACAGTACAAAAACATGACATAACAACATATTACTAATCTATTAATCGACTTCAAAAAGTAATTAAAATGCCCATCCCTACTACTGAGCTGTAACTTTAATAATGAGAACAGTTTAATTCTGTGTATCTGAAGAACTAAACTACTAATCTCCACTGACTGATGATGTTAATGATGATGTCTGGACTCACCGAGCCTTCCTGCAGTTCCTCACAGCTGGGATCAGTCTCCGTCGTCCCTCCATTGATGTGTTGTACTTCTTCAGGTCCAACTCATCCAGAACCTCCTCTAACATCTGCAGCATGTAGGCCAGAGCTGAGCACTGGATCTCAGAGAGTTCCTTCTCTGATCTGTTCTCTGACTTCAAGAACTCTTGGATCTCCTGATGAACTGAGTGGTCGTTCATCTCCATCAGACAGTGGAAGATGTTGATGCTTCTGTCAGGAGACATTTTTGTTTTCTTCATCTCCTTCAGGTTGTTGATGGCTCTCTGGATGATTTCTGGACTGTTCTCTGTCTGACCCAGCAGACCTCCTAAGAGTCTCTGGTTGGACTCCAGAGAGAGGCCATGAAGGAAGCGAACAAACAGGTCCAGGTGGCCATTTTTACTTTGAAGAGATTTCTCCATGACTCTCCTCAGGAAGACATCCAGAGATGGGTCACTGTTATCACGGTTTTCAAAAAACTTAGAAATCCTCTTGACAAAAGTCTTTGGTTTTGAATCCCTGTCTTTCCCCAGGAAGTCCTCCAGTACCTGTGTGTTCCTGTTGGTGAAACAGTGGAACATGTAGACTGCAGCCAGAAACTCCTGAACGCTCAGATGAACAAAGCAGTAGACTGTTTTCTGGAAGATCACACTCTCTCTTTTGAAGATCTCTGTACAAACTCCTGAGTACACCAAGGCCTCTGTCACATCAAGACCACACTGCTCTAGGTCTTCTTGGTAGAACATGATGTTTCCTTTCTCCAGTTGTTCAAACGCCAGCCTCCCCAGCTTCAGAAGAACTTCCCTGTCAGCCTCCATCAGCTCCTGTGGATTCGTCTCATGTCCCTCATGGTACTTGTTCTTCTTCCTCTTTGTCTGAACCAGCAGGAAGTGTGAGTACAGGTCAGTCATGGTCTTGGGCAGCTCTCCTCTCTGCTCTGTACTCAACATGTGCTCCACAACTGTAGCAGTGATCCAGCAGAAGACTGGGACTCCACACATGATGTGGAGGCTCCTGGAGGTCTTGATGTGTGAGATGGTTCTGTTGGACAGCTCTTCATCACTGGATCTCCTCCTGAAGTACTCCTCCTTCTGTGGGTCAGTGAAGCCTCGTACTTCTGTTACCCTGTCAACACATGAAGGAGGGATCTGATTGGCCGCTGCAGGTCTGGAAGTTATCCAGACCAGAGCCGAGGGAAGCAGATTCCCCTGGATGAGGTTTGTCAGCAGCTGGTTGACTGATGACTTCTGTGTGACGTCAGACACAACCTTCCTGTTGTTGAAATCCAGTGAAAGTCTGCTTTCATCCAGGCCGTCAAAGATGAACAGAACTTTACAGACAGCCAGCTTCTCTGCTGTGACCTTCTGTAATGTTGGATGGAAAACATGGAGCAGCGTGAGAAGACTGTACTGCTCATCTCTGATCAGGTTCAGCTCCCTGAACGAAAGCAGAACCAGCAGACTGACATCTTGGTTTTCCAAGCCCTCTGCCCAGTCCAGAGTGAACTTCTGCACTGAGAAGGTTTTTCCAACACCAGCGACGCCGTTGGTCAGAACCACTCTGATGTGTCTCTGTTGGTCAGGTAAGGCTTTAAAGATGTCCTGGCACCTGATTGGAGTGTCATGGAGGGTCTTCTTCTTGGAAGCTGTCTCCAGCTGCCTCACCTCATGTTGGGTATTAACCTCTTCACTCTGTCCCTCTGTGATGTAGAGCTCAGTGTAGATCCTGTTGAGGAGGGTTCTACTTCCTGTTCCATCAGTTCCTTCAGTCACACGTTCACATCTCCTCCTCAGACTGATCTGATGTTCATCTAAAACCTCCTGCAGACCACTATCTGCTCAAAGACAACAGATATCCATTCAGTAAGTCAAGAATTATTAGGTATTGTAACAAAGAGAAATGGACGTATCCCCAGTCTTACTTTGTACAGTGCTGGTCTGACTGGCTGTCTGCAGTCCAGGTCCTGGTCTGGATCTTTGTCCACACTGGGGACAGGAGGAGTCTCCTGATGAACCAGACTGGTCCCAGTATGAGGTGATGCACTGTCTGCAGAACCAGTGTCCACAGCTGGTAGAGACTGGATCCTTCAGGACGTCCTGACACAAAGAACAGCAGGACAGCTGCTGCTCCTCACAAACACTCCTCCTCCTCTTCTCTCTGTGGAGACATTTTTAATTTAATTGTTTCCATGCTCTTTAAACTGTCTGGTTTTCATCAACATATTTCAGGGTTTGTTCATTGAATAAATAAACCTATAATGAATATATAAATGAACCTACAACTAGACAACCGAATCATCTTCAGTTCAGTTTACAGTGGAGTCAGTCTCTTACTCTGTGTCTGAGGGTCCAGGTTCATTACTGAAGTTTATAGGTTCTCCTTTGGACCAGTCACTCTTCATAGACAGACAGCTGGATCCTGGAGACTCTGCTCTGTCCTCCTCTTCCTCCACACAATCACTCATCTTCTAGACTTCAGTCAGTCTGAGAGGGAAACAGTAACACTGACTGAGACACTCACACAGTTTTAATCTCCTCCTTTTCAACTTCACTGCTCCCTGCCTGTTATCATGAACCTTGATCTCCTGCTCAGGTATTCACTGTGATTAGTTAATGAGTAACTCTCTTGGTTTGATAACACAGATACAGGTTTTATGATATATTAACATAAAATTTGTTTGGTTTTGTTCCACTTAAATAAAACTATTTTTCCTTACAGTCGTGTTTCATCTTCAAAATCCTCTGCTGCATTAAACAAAGGTATAAACATCATCCAACAGTGAAAACATCAGTAAAGTTAATATTTATCAGTGATCCTCATCGTTCACAGTCTCTTAAACTCCTGTAGAGCTGAATACAAATCAACAACTACGACCTTGAAGTTGCCATGTTGTCTAATGAAGCTCCACCTGATCAGTAGCTGTTTGTTTTCTTTAAACCAGTCACATTAAAAACACTGAGTATTATCAGACCAGTCAGGACACTGAATCAAACTGATGATGAGTTCATTCTTCTCTCCACAGTCCACAGGGAGAAACTGACTCAGAGACTTTGACAGTAAAATAATAATAATGTTGTATTAACACTCACCCTGACTCAGCCTTCAGTTTCTCTCCTTCTGCTCTGAGCAGGTAAAATGGAGTCTGAACACTTTGAGGTGAATGTTTCCCTGCTCCCTGCCTGTTATCATGAACCTTGATCTCCGGTTCAGGCGTTCATTTTGATTAGTTAATGAGTAACTCTCTTGGTTTGATAACACAGATAAAGGTTTGATCATAAATCCACTGCTGGATTTAATAAAGGTATAAAACAGATCAAATGTCAGTAAAGTTCATATTTAACAGTGAATCTGATCATTTTGGGAATCATTCCTCCACAGGACACCGCCTCCCTTAAACACCTGTAGAGATGAATACAAATCAAAAACTACAACTAAGAGCTGGAGTCTGATCTCCGTCCTCAGTGATTAATACTTTACTGGAATCATGTTCCCAACAGATACCAGCAATAAAACTTTAATGGTCCCAGTATCAAAAGTGAAAATACTTGATTGAAAGCACCGCTTCTCCTTCGACGGTCTCAGGGTGGAGGTGGAGGAGGAGGTGGGGGGTCAGGTGATCCCTGCTGCCTTTGAGGGGCGGGTTCATCACCAGTCTATCACAGACAGAGACACGCAGAGACAAACAACCACTCACACACACAGCTCAGTCAGTTCACCTGTGTGTCTCTGGAGGAGGGAGAACAAACAGACTCCACACAGAGAGGCTCAGGTGGAACCGGGTTCTGACCCAGAACCTTCTCGCTGTGAGGCCACAGTGCAGACAGTTCAAACACGAGCATCGCTCTGAAGAAGAACCATGTTTCTGTTTCATTGGTTTTTATTTCTCCCATATGTAACACACTGCAATAACCATGTGGCAAAAGGACAGAACTGAGAGTGAGTGACATAGAATCTGAAATAAAATGTAAATAAACTCAGTATAATCTGTGATGACATACAGACTAAATCAGCCAAAACTCCTCAATGCAAGAGAATGTAGAAAATAACACCAAGCCTCTTCCCAAACCAACACAGTTAACATACCAATACTCAGTAAATTATATTCTGCTGCGTCTATTTATGAAATCATACACACAAAATGCAAAATGCTCTCCAGCTGGAATCGACAGCTCGTGGCCGAGTGAAGTTTTTATTCAGAACGTGACCGGGATGCGATCCACACAGCGAGACGACCAACCCTAACAACACGACGTACTGGATACACACAGGTCAGAGAGTGAACGACAGCTTTCAAAGCACAGACAGGAGCCGTGAATCAAACAGTCTGTTCAGGTTTCAGTCCACATTAACTGTTACTGTGTGTGTGGAGGCGACGCTGCAGTTACCTGGACAGCACACGATGTGAAAACCTTTATTTAGAGTTAAAATAACAATAATAATAAGAAGAAAAAGAAATGATTTGATAGGAGAAACAGAAAGACACAGTGTGTTAGTTAATTCCTTTACAAACACCGAGGTTAGTGCTGCTGTTTAAACTGAAGCTGTGCCCTGTGATCGGTCTCTTTCTGGAGAGGACTAAATCACAAGTCAGAACTAAACTACACATAAATAAATCATTCAGCTCCAGAGATCTTTAAACCTGTTACTGTCTTTAATTCCTCCACTCGTCCCTCTGTCCTCCCTCCTTCCTTTGGTGACATCGCTTCGAGTTCATCCCTCGTTCCTCACTCATCTCTTAAAGACAGACGTCAGATCTAAACTCTGCTCCTTTTCTTAAAGAATAAGTCTGGTGATATTCTGTAGTTTCCTTCTGTCAACAAAAACCAACAACCCAGATCTGCTGCTACTGAGGCTCAAATCTTCACAGACATCTATTTTTACTTTGAAATAAAAGCTCAGTGATTTCCTGCATTTGTTAGGGACTATTTTCAGCAGCGGATGAATCCACATTTGGTGCTCTGGTGTGTGTAGTTAGGTTCTGATCTGTTCATTTTCAGTTAACAAGAAGAAAACATTAAACATCACTAAACTTGTTCTTGTAAACTTCCCAGCCTGATAATCAGACTGAACTTCCACCTGTTTGAACTTTATCTTTGATTTTATTCATATTCAGTTTGAATGTGAACCAGTGGATAAACCTCCCTCCTTCCTTCCTCTGGTTCTAATACTGAAGGATTTAGAGGAAGTCTACGCTCCTGTCTTTTCTTGCCTCCTCTACAGTGAAGTGACAGATGTTTCTAATCGTTCCTTCCTCCTTTCTTCATGCATCCCTCCTCTGTCATTCCCTAAAATGTGACATAACTTATGGACAGCATGCTAGATTTATTCCTCCACCTGCTTCCTTCCTCCTCCTCCCTCACACCTTCTGTGACCTGATATCAGCCTGTGATGTTCAGTGTATTCCAGCAGTTATTCTGTGCTGAAGAATATCTGAGTCAATCTATTTACACAACTTCTCCTTTAGTTGGTGATGGACTACGTTTCCCAAAATGCCTTTCAGTAACAAGTTAGAGACCTTGTCTTGTTGCTGCATCCTGGTCTTTTATCTGTTGATACTGACTGTTCAGAGTGATTCTCTCCTCTCAAACAGCTGCTGAAAACATCTGGACGTGACGTCACTTTGTTTGTGAGTTTTCCACAGGAAGAAGAAACAAACACCAAACAGCCAAATAACCTTGAAATGCACATCAGTGACGTCTGATTTTTGATTTTTTTCCTCTAACTTTCACCCCTGCCTGACCTCCATCTCCACTCCCTCTCTCCTCTCCTCCCTCCGTCCTTTAGTTGCAGCACTCCACGTAGTTTGCCGGCAGCATGCCGGACTTGCCGGTTCTCTGCACGGTGCCGTACATCCAGCCCTCGTCGATGGGCTGAGCGTTGATGATGACGTCGCCGTCCCTGAACGAGACCTCGTCGTGGTCCTGAGCCGCATAGTCGTACAGCGCCCGGTAAACACGCTGCAAACGACAGATCAATAATCACCTGAACGCAGCAGTAAACAAGTAACCAGGGTGTAACAGTGATGGGATATGACTCTATAATAATACCACGTACCATGGTGGCTGAGTGTGGCGGGGAGGTGACGGATCTGACAGATGACATGCTGGTTTGGTGCATGTAACCGTGATACTGCTGCTGATGCTGCATCTGGACGCCCTGATGGTACGCTCCTGGAAGGACGGGAGCTGGGACAGACAGACAGACAGACAGAGAGAGGCAGTCAGCTTTGCTGCGTCTCACACAGTAGTTTGAACCTGAGCCTCCTCTGACCACACTGTGAACGGATGAGAATGATGTGATTGAAGCTGTTAAACACACAGTGCTCTTCACACACAAACCTGCAAGGAAGCTGTGAGTGAGTCAGTTTTATCTGTGGATTAGAAACAGGACAAAGAGTCCGTCCAGGCCTTCAGCCTGCTGTCTCATTTAATGTACCAGGAGTTTCAGCGCTGCTGCGGTCCCAGAGGTCAGAGGTCAGCGAGCTAACAGACTGAGCCTGGCTGTGGGTGAGAGACTGCTGGGAGTGCTGCCCGCTCAGTCTGCTGTCAGCCCGCTCTAATGGACCACAGCCACCACCAGGGGGCAGCACCGGGTGGAAATAACAACAGTAAACAGAGAGAGAGTCAGGAGAGGAGGAGATTTAGAAATCTGAGCTAAAAAGAAACAGTTTAAAGCAAAGTCATAGACAGAGGGGAGTCAGGTGAACTACCAGACATCCTGCGGAGGCTCTTGGACTGGATGTTGTCCTCCAGAGGGTCAAAGTCAAATATGGAGCCTGGGTCTGTCCTCCACACCTTCAGGTCTTCAGAAAGGAAGGAAAACGTATTTGGAAAAACACTGACTCTGTCTGTAATAATAACCCAGCATGTCTGGTGTTCACGTCGATGAATAAAACAAATGAAATGAAGCTGGAGTGTGGAGTTCAGAGTAAAACCTACACATCAGGGACAAAACAAAGCAGATGTGAAGAAGCGGTCTCCTCCTCTGCAGCGAGATCATGAGCAGAGTTTGGTGTGTTTGTCACGTCACTGACCTACAATGATCCCTCCTGGTCGTCTGTCCATCTCCATCCCCTGGGAGTGGATGCCTTTGCTGTAGCCCGCCTCTCCCATCATCTGATTGGCTCGCTGGTAGCGCTCCATGCTGGGATCGTCCAGTCCCGGCGTACAGCCTCGGCCGCGCGCCCGCTCAAAGTCCTCGTGGTACTTGGCCTGTTGAGCAGCAAAACCAGCGCACACATACACATCAGAGTGGATATCACTGTGATGAGTTAATACACACATTAGTTATAAATCACACACACACACACAGAGTCGGGGTGCATCTGGTCAGTGAGTAAATAAAACACACACAGGCAACGTTTTTGAAATATTTTATTATTAACACACTCCCACCTGCACACACTCACACTCACACACACAGGAGACGTCTGAGAGCCCGACCTGACTCTCTTACCTGAGCACACACCTGAAGAACACACCTGAGCCCCTCACACTCCAAACACTGATCGTACATGAGTCAGGTTTGAGTCTGACCCTAACACACACACACACACACACACTCTGCTCTGTCCTCCATGCTGCACGGTGCTGTTAGTCTCAGTGTGACGTCACTCAGGTTAGCTCCTCCCACAGCCCAGGTGGGAGCCACGGCAACCTGGCCGCTACCATGGAGACAGAGTCCTGCGTCCTCCTGACGCGCCTGTACTCAGGTGTGTCCAGCTCGGTGCAGCTCCGCCCCCTCACCTCCTGCAGCCCGCGCTGATACCTCACCTGTTTACACACACACATACGACGTCACCAGGAGAAGTAAGCACCTGTGTGTTCACTTGTGTGTGTGTGTGTGTGTGTGTCTTGCCGAGCTGATGTTCTCCTGGTTCTGTCGGACTCTCTCCAGCTCCGGGGTCGAGCCGACGCTGGTGGCCTTCACTGCACTCTGCCTGTATTTAACCTGGTGGAGGACGGACAGGGACCACTGTGTTATGTATGATAAGAGCATTATGGGATGTCCTGGGTGTTCACTCAATGATGGGAAAAACTGTGACACACACACACACACACACACAGAGCAGTGAAAAAAATAAAAGCTGCCATGAGCTCATTAGAGGTCGAGTGGTGGAGAAGCTGCCAATAATGACCTGGTCTGGTCACCATGACACCAGAGCTGGTGTGTGTGTGTGTGTGTGTGTGTGTGTGTGTGTGTGTGTGTGTGTGTGTGTGTGTGTGTGGTCCTGCTGTTCTCTCTGAATGGACGATTGTTCTGCACAGTCAGCTAATGGCTCCTAATGACGCTGCAAAAAACATTCGCTGCTCATTTGTTGGTGTATTCATTCACTTCTGGGTCCACAAACTCAACACACACTCCCCTCAGTCCCCCTCAGTCCCCCTCAGTCCTCCTCAGTCCTCCTCAGTCCCCCTCAGTCCTCCTCAGTCCTCCTCAGTCCTCAGTCCTCCTCCTTTCCTTTGTTAGTGTGTGTGTAATCGTGTATGAACGTGTGTGTGTGTGTGTCTCCTCACCGAGCTGATGTTCTCCTGGTTGCGTCGGACTCGCTCCATCTCAGGTGTGTCCATGACGGCGGTGCCACGACCCACTTCCTCTCTGTACTGGACCTGAACAGAGCGGAGGTCAACACTGAGGAACCACCTGCCGACCACAGCTTTCACCACATCATGTGACCGCTGCTTTGTCTTTCCTTACATCACTGATCCTCTTGGCGTTCTCTCTGGCGAGGACGATCTCCGGCGTCTCTGTGACTGAGGACATCAGGCCTCTCATGAGCTTGGAGTCCCAGCAGTACCGCAGCTAGAGGGCAGCAGAGAGCTGTTTAAAACACTCAGATCATTTATAACCTGGCTGTTGTTCAGGTGTGAGGGTGTGACGCTCTCACAGAGCTGATGTGTCTCTGGTTGGCTTTGACTCTCTCCATCTCTGGGGTTTCAGATACGAGACTGTAACTGCCCTTCAGCCGCTCGGCCTCGTCCTTATACTTCTTCTGCAGAGAACAGTTAATAAGAGGATAATGAAGTTTTCAGTAACAGTTCTCTGGTGTTTACAGATTTTATTTGGCACACACACCTGACTGTAGACGTCTCTGAGGTAGGATGCATGCAGCAGTTCAGGAGTGTCTGTAACTGTCCCGTAGGAGTTTTCTCGGAGCTGCTCCGTCTGCCTGTAAGACCTCTGTGATCCAAACACACACACAAACTCTCAGCTCGTCTGTTTCCATCACCAGCAGCTCACCTGAGTCAACTCACCTGGTCGACTCTTTGCTTCCTGACTGACCCTGTGTTCACCTGCGCTGCTTGTTTAACATAAACTGCCTGTGTTTGAACGTTGACGTCAGCTCAGTCTGTCTCTACCTGAATCAGTCCTAACCAACAACTTTGACCCCTGTAAAACCTGCACACACACACACACACAGTGACCTGGCTCTGGATCTCTGACGCTCTCTTGGCTCTCTGTATGTCCAGGACGTCAGCGCTCAGCTCCATGCCTTTGCCCACAATCTCTGTCTCCAGGTCCCTGCGGTACTCCTTCTGCAGAACCAGCAGCACCCAGGTGAGAGTCAGACCACCTGTGGTGTGTCCATGTGTGGGGTGTGGTGTGTGTTTTACCTGGTTCAGTATCTGATTGGCTTTTTTAACCCTCAGCAGCTCTGGTGTTTCCTCCAGCCCGATGCCGGACAAACCACGCCCCTTCACTTCCTGCTCCAGGTCTTTCCTGTACTCCTTCTACAGAGAGAGAGAGAGAGAAATTCCAAACTGCCTTAAATGTCATATATCTGAGTGTGTGTGTGTGTGTGTGTGTGTGTGTGTTACCTCGCTCAGCAGGCTGCTGGCATGGCGTGCTGTCAGGTATCCAGGCGTCTGGTCCACGTCCACCAAGGCTTTCCCCTTCATCTGCTCCTCATAGTCCCTCCGATACTCCCTCTGAGAGAGAGAGACAGAGAGAGACAGAGAGAGAGAGAGAGAGAGACAGAGAGAGAGACAGAGAGAGAGAGAGGAGAGAGACAGAGAGAGAGAGAGACAGAGAGAGACAGAGAGACAGAGAGAGAGAGAGAGAGAGAGAATAAAGACAAAATAAAAAAGGTTTATTTAAGAGGCTTTAAAGTCCTGAACAGAACAGAGCTTTACCTCGCTCTGCATCTTCTGCGCTTCCTTCGACACTCTGTACGTCTCCGTCTCTCCAAACTCCATCTGAGAGCGACCTTTGTTCTTCTCATACTCCTCCCTGTACTTCACCTGAATCCACAGAACACACACATCCATTCATTCACTGATGAACACACATAAAGAGGCAGGAGAACGGCAGCAGCGGTGGTGTGTAACCTGGCTGTGCAGCACTGCGTTCTCCCTGTGGTGGAGCTGTTCAGCCGTGTCCAGAGCGACGTGGTAGTGGGCCTTTGTTTGCTCGTACTTCTTCTTGTACTCCACCTGCTCAAACATGCACATTTGTATTTCTGTGTTAAAATACACGGACACTGACACATTATCTGTCATCTATCGTCGTACGTTGCTCTGCAGTTTGCTGGCGTGCAGGACGTGCTCCAGCTGCAGGAGGTTCGGCAGGTCTGAGGATCCTTCTGGTCTCTGGTTCTGGTTGGTCTTATACTTCACCTGAAGGACAGATGAAGGAAGGACACATCATAGATTTCCCAGGAAACACTGGGAATTAAACTCCAGGTCAACTTCAGGCATCACGTTCAACAGTTTCCTCTTCAAAACATTAAAGAGCCACGTGCATGTGAGTGACAGGTGTCTCAGCCAATCACGCTCAGCCATGGTGAGCGCCTCGTGCTCGCTCCTCCCTCTCTGTCAGTAGATGACAGAGGATCTTACAGCCAGTCTCAGTAGCTGTGTGTTAAAGGGAACATGTGCTGCCCGAGGTGAATTTTTCTCTTTAATTTCCACACACATCCACATCTCTTTCACGCTCTCTCTCACTGATTCGATGCAGAAATCAGTTCCGGACTGAGCCACTTTCACCAAAGACCTGCGCTCACAGACCTGCCTTTATCATCACTCCTTTTCTAAGAAGCAGCTCTGAGTGAAGGCTCGGCGCTGCTGAACACCAGGCAGCGACCAACACAAGCTGTTACGTAACGCTGTGAAGTGGAGAGGCTCTTTTCTGAGGCTGTGTGGGCAGCAACCGGACTAAAACTCAACCACGGCTCAGTGTGTGTGTGTGTATCTGAATCTGTGTGTGTTTGCATGGGATTGTTGTCTGTGTGTGTGTGTGTGTGTGTGTGTATATGTGTGTGTAACCTCTTCAACCTCTCCAGCTTTCATCCCACAATCCCCCTCCATTTGCTTCAGAAAGGTTGCCATGGTTACGCCCACACAACAGACTGAATTTTTAGAGTGTGAGTCAAAGTGAATGACACACACACACACACACACACACAGAGAGATAGAGTTTGTTCCTCTCGTTTATCTCCGTGGTTTAAAAGAAAAGAAAAAAGTCGTCAGGTGAACTTGAAGAAACAAACCTGATTATTCTGATAAATTCTGTTGAATCAAACGTGTTTTGTGGAAAGTTCATTACAGATGATGCATAAACACACAGAGGCCTTTGGTCTAATTAGAAAGTGAAGCTGCTTCACCACAGAAAACTGCCTCATTACTTCAAACTGAAACTCTGGAGCCCTGTTTGTGTGAGACACTCATTACTGAGATCTCAGTATATTTAAAAGACAAAAACAAGGACTCTGTGTGTGAACAAGTCAACACTCGCTCATCCACTAACCTTGCAACAGACATGTAACCATGGTAACTGTACACAACAAAGATGGCGGCGGCGGTTCGAGCAGGATAACTCTGTTACTCTTGAACCTGGGCTTTGTTTTCACCTGTTTCTGGGTGGAAAATGATCGATAGGGACAAAGAATGTTCGGAGGCAGGTCATGTGATCACTCACCTGACTGGCCAGAGCAGCAGCAGCTTGTGTGTGTTTGAAGGAGAGACAGTCGAGTGGGTTGTAACGAGGCCTCTGGCCCTTTAAAAGCCTGTCAGAGCTCTCCTTATACTTCACCTGCAGGAGAGAGGCAAACATGTCAGTGTTTATAGATAGATATACCTCTGTCATCTGCCCAGTGCATGCTGGGAAGGCTGTGTGTGTGTGTGTGTGTGTGTGTGTGTGTGTGTGTGGTGTGTTACCTGGCTGGACAGCTTTGAAACCTCCTTGGCGTGCTGGATATCAGTTCTGGCCAACAAAGAGCCGTCGCTGTAAACAGGCTGCTTAGTGTTACTCTTATAGGCCACCTGTGGAAACACACACACATCAACAAGGTTATATACACACACATACACTGGAATATTGAAAAATAAAGAGGTATACTGTAGTCATTTTTTTACTCACACACACACACACACTCTTGCGTAAAGACAGTTGAGTGTTAACAGCGTTTTCTATAATTAATCAGCGGCTCCAGAGAACAGCTGGTGAACGGGACTGTTGTCATGGAAATGACTGTTGGATGGGACGTGGTTACACGTTCACACACACACACACACACACACACACACACTCACGTCACTGGCCAGTTTCGCAGCGTTGGTGGCGTTGACGATGTCGGGTCTGTCTGGCACTGTGTTGTAGTGATGGAGCTCTTCTTTGCCTTTCCTGTAGCTGACCTGGGACCAGTGGAGACAGTTATTATTGCATCAGTAACTGCACACAGCTGAGGCAGCGTTCAGTTGTCGTGTTTGTGCATTACATCGCTCTGGTTCTTGTTGACCTCCATGGCGTGCCTCCACCTCAGGCAGCGTCTTCATGTTGGTGTAGCTGGACTTCCCCTTCTCCCGATTATACTGCTCCTTATAAAACTTCTACAGAGACAGAGACAGGACAGGGACAGAGACAGTGAGGAGGGAATGCAGGAGGAGAAATCCAGACAGGAAAAAAGGAGCACGATGGATTGTGGTGAGAAAATATCTGATGACTAATTCAGCCTGGTGCTGAATAACGACTGAAAACACACTCGCTCGTTTGCCTAAAAATAAGACGAGCTGCTTCCAACTGTGAAAATGAGAAATTCGCAGCATGACGCAGAAATGAATATTAAACCGAGTGTAGATTAAGAACAAACCTGCTGCCTTCTGTGGAAAAACTAACTTTTCCTACATATATAAAAGGAATAAACCAACAGGGAACAGATTGTATAGAGATGAAATGTCTGGTTTTAAAAGACACAGTATATTCTGCACTGCAGTGTTTTGACACTGGGTCAGTCTGGGCTGCTGTTGTGTACGTTAGTCTCTGTTGTACGCTCCAGTTAGCGTTCCATTGCTCGGTCAACAGACGTGAAACCAGAAAGCATCAGCCTGTGCCCCAGTTTACCCCCAGCTTAGATTTCCTGCCCCCCGGGGCCGACTGACACCAGACAATAACCCTCACCTTACAAAAGAGACAGAGGCTAAATCAGACTACAGCCGCACAACCTGCTTCATTTAACCTCAACACTTAGTCTTAACTAAGGCTTAAAGCGATGCTGCTTCTTTAGATTCCTGGTGATGTTTGCTTTAAGGATAACTCTGATATCTTTGACCCTGTTTTGGTTTCTGATGACATGTTCTCAGACCAGGTTCTGCTTCTTCATCTCTTAGTGCTGCAGGTTGTTCAGAGTCTCTCTCATAAACACCAGTGTTATTGAGATGCAGAGTTTCAGTCGAGATGAGTTCATGCAGAAGTGTCGGCTTTTAGCAATAATCCTGTGAAACGTGTCTGTCCCAGTTTACGAGCTTCAACCTGACG